>NW_028270168.1:19224713-19508562 GCF_037043375.1 Chiloscyllium plagiosum
CCTTCCCCCTCCCCTTTCCCCTTCCCCTTCCCCCTTCCCCCGTCCCCCTCCCCCGTCCCCCTCCCCCCTTCCCCTTCCCCCTCCCCCTTCCCCCTCCCCCCTCCCCCCTCCCCCTTCCCCCTTCCCCCTTCCCCCTCCCCCTTCCCCTTCTCCCCTCCCCCCTTTCCCCTTCCCCCTCCCCCTCCCTCTCCCCCCTTCCCCTTCCCCCTCCCCCCTTCCCCCTCCCCCCTTCCCCTTCCCCCTCCCCCCCTTCCCCTTCCCCCTCCCCCCTTCCCCTTCCCCCTCCCCCCTTCCCCTTCCCCCTCCCCCCTCCCCCCTTCCCCTTCCCCCTTCCCCTTCCCCCTTCCCCTTCCCCCGTCCCCCTCCCCCTTCCCCCGTCCCCCTCCCCCCTTCCCCGTCCCCCTCCCCCCTTCCCCTTCCCCTTCCCCTTTTTCCCTTCCCCCTCCCCCCTTCCCCTTCCCCCTTCCCCTTCCCCCTCCCCCCTTCCCCTTCCCCCTCCCCCTCCCCCCTTCCCCCTCCCCCCTCCCCCCTTCCCCCTCCCCCCTTCCCCCTCCCCCCTTCCCCCTCCCCCCTCCCCCACCCCTCTTCCCCTCCCCCCCCCCTTCCCCTTCCCCCTCCCCCCTACCCCCTCCCCTTCCCCCTCCCCCCTACCCCCTCCCCCCTTCCCCTTCCCCCTCCCCCCTTCCCCTTCCCCCTCCCCCCTTCCCCCTTCCCCCTCCCCCCTTCCCCTTCCCCCTCCCCCCTTCCCCGTTCCCCCTCCCCCCTTCCCCGTTCCCCCTCCCCCCTTCACCCTCCCCCCTTCCCCTCCCCCCTTCCCCACCCCCCTTCCCCTCCCCCTTCCCCCTCCCCCCTTCCCCTTCCCCCTCCCCCCTTCCCTTCCCCCCTTCCCCTCCCCCATTCCCCCCTCCCCCATTCCCCCCTCCCCCATTCCCCCCTCCCCCCTCCCCCATTCCCCCCTCCCCCTCCACCCCCCCTTCCCCTCCACCCCCCTCTCCCCTCCCCCTCCACCCCCCCTCCTCCCCTCCCCCTCCACCCCCCCTCCCCCCTCCCCCTCCACCCCCCCTCCCCCTCCACCCCCCCACCCCTCCCCCCTCCCCCTCCACCCCCCTTCCCCCCTCCCCCTCCCCCCCTCCACCCCCCTTCCCCCCTCCCCCTCCACCCCCCTTCCCCCCCTCCCCCTCCACCCCCCTTCCCCCCTCCCCCTCCACCCCCCTTCCCCCCTCCCCCTCCTCCCCCCTCCCCCTCCACCCCCTTCCCCCCTCCACCCCCCTTCCCCCCTCCCCCTCCACCCCCCTTCCCCCCCTCCCCCTCCACCCCCCTTCCCCCCCTCCCCCTCCACCCCCCTTCCCCCCCTCCCCCTCCACCCCCCTTCCCCTCCACCCCCCTTCCCCCCTCCCCCTCCACCCCCCTTCCCCCCCTCCCCCTCCACCCCCCTTCCCCCCCTCCCCCTCCACCCCCCTTCCCCCCCCTCCCCCTCCACCCCCCTTCCCCCCCTCCCCCTCCACCCCCCTTCCCCCCCTCCCCCTCCACCCCCCTTCCCCCCTCCCCCTCCCCCTCCACCCCCCTTCCTCCCTCCCCCTCCACCCCCCTTCCCCTCCCCCTCCCCCTCCCCCTCCCCCCCTCCACCTCCTCCCCCTCCACCCCCCTTCCCCCCTCCCCCTCCTCCCCCCTTCCCCTCCCCCCTCCACCTTCACCCTTCACCCTTCCACTTCACCCTTCTCCTTCCCCTCCCCTTCCCTTCCCCCTCCCCCTCCCCCTCCTCCTCCTCCTCCCCCTCCCCCTTCACCCTTCCACTTCACCCTTCTCCTTCCCCTCCCCCTTCCCCTTCCCCTCCCCCTTCCCTCCCCCTTCCCCTCCCCCTTCCCCTCCCCCTCCCCCTCCCCCTACCCCTCCCCCTCTCCCTCTCCCTCCCCATCCTCCTCCTCCTCCTCCTCCTCCTCCTCCCCCTCCCCCTCCCCTCCCCCTCCCCCATTATTTGCTGGACAATGCAAGCACTAAAATTGCCATGCGTCCTATGGTGCCCAGACACTTACATGAAAATCATGACATATTTTGTGGTCTACAGGTTCTGTCAAATAGAGGTTTTCTAACTTACTGCCTCATTATTGGTGCTGTGCCTTTACCATTTGTATTTCAGTGTGTACACTTTTTTGTACCTGGATTTTTGGGAGGGTGATGTGTGGTGGTAATGTCACTGGACTATAAGCTTTTACCCTGAACTAATGTCCTGGGTATGTGAGTTCAAATCGGCACAGTGGCTCAGTAGTTAGCACTGCTGCCTCACAGCGTCAGGGACCCAGGAGCGATTCCCGCCTCAGACAACTGTGTGTGGAATTTGCACGTTCTCCCCGTGTCTACGTAGGTTTCCTCCGGGTGCTCTGGTTTCCTCCCACAATCCAAAGATGTGCAGGTCAAGTGAATTGGCCTTGCTAAATTGCCCGTAGTGATATGTGCATTAATCAGGGGTAAATGTTGGGGAATGGGTCTGGGTGGGTTACTCTTCGGAGCGTCAGTGTGGACTTGTTGGGCCGAAGGGCCTGTTTCCACACTGTAGGGAATCTAATCTAATCTAATCTAATCTAAATTCCACTATGGCAGGTAATGAAACATAAATTCAATAAAATCAGAAATTAAATAAAAACAAGCCTAATCATCAAAGTTCCAACTTCTTTGTGGTTTCTGTGCAGAACTCAGTGATGTATTTAAACTAGACCATCACTCAATGGATGCTTGGCAATTTTTAAACTTTGTTTTTTAACAAATAAGTGTTTGTTTATATTACAATTCCATGTATTTTACCTGCTTAAAATAAAATTCTTATTCCACTCAGAAGCACTGTGGACCTGTTTTAGTGATAATTCTACATACAACTAAGTATAGTACATGACCAAAAGATGATGTAGTAATGTCTTCACTCCTTTGGCAGCTTTTCTTGCCTATCTTTTATTTGTTGCCCAATGATTGCACACAGCACCCACTTGATGCTTTGTATGTCTTTTTGGACAACTTGTTGCAAATTGAACAATTTTAAATCTTATTTCTGGATTTAGATTTAGTTGAGTTCATTCAGTTAAATTCATGTTCACAGTCAGCATTGTTGCCTGAAATGTTGGCACACATATCCAGAGGAATGGACATTTCTTAAACCTGGTTGTCTTTTAAGGTATAGATCACCAAATGTCTGAATGGAACCTGTCTTGCCTTTGTCCACAACCATAAATTTGAAATTGCAATACTGTTCATATCTCTGTGTCACAATTTCTTTGAAATGTGGTTTGCGAGTGGAATATTTTAATATCAGTTGCACAACACTGTCTTTTCCAAATTCATAATTGGCTGTCGTGGTAATTGCAACCTGATCAAATGCATTCCAGTCTAGTAAATATTATGCAAATCTGCTATTCAAGTGGTCACATAGCAGTTGAATGAATTAAAGGATTGTGGTAGTGTCAACATGACTGTCTAGAGCAGTCAGAACCATCTTAACTTCATCACTCCAATAAAGATGTTCACCTAGACACTGAATCTTTAATTTATTAATCTTGGCCTTTGCAAATTGGATAGCTTCAATTGTTGTCAAACACACTTTCTAAAAGATTTTGCCAGTTCATCTGGAACATCATTCAGAGCTGTGAATGCAGCACAATGTTGTGGTATTGTGAACATTTATCAGGCAACATTTGTTTGTTGGACCACTGCACTTATTCAGCTGCCCTGCGCAGCACTTCGTCAACACTTTGTAGTTTTGCATTAGTTCATTGACTGCAAAGTGTCTTAACAGACACCACACTTCTTTCAGAGGTTGAAATACCTCTGCATCACACTCTCATTTTGGCAAATTCTCCAAGTTGTCTTTCCTTCTCAAATGACTTGCTGAACATTGTATTTACTGTTCTTAGAAGTGGTTCAATATCCTGCCAAATTGAGACCTGCTTTCAGGCATCATGTATTTCAATATCTTCTATGTGAGCAATGCAGTGATGTTCTGACTAACGTCACATTGTAACATTTGCCGCTATTCTGTTTTCTTTTCCAAGTATAACAAAGGCTCTGTCGGATAGAATCTTTGCCATATTCTGTAAATCAAAATCGCTGTTAATATAAAATTGCTTGTCGTGAGCAGTCAGTTTCAAAAATCCTGCAAAGGTAATCTTGTAAATAGTTCAGATTCTAATTGAACCTTGATGTGCAAAGTCAACATTTTTTCATACTAAAATGCTTATACTTTCATCTACTATCAGCATACAAAAACACAATTTTATGCAATTTATCCAGTCAATCTTTGACAGAGTTAGTGCACTCCACAAATTTGAAGGTGTAATCCTTGCTGTGCCAGCTCTTAGTAATTGCAGTGGACTTTGCTACATGATTATGAATCTCTTGTACAGAAAGAATTGACACGTACTGTATATTGGAAGTATGACATTATCAATTACGACTTTCATCTGATTTCGGATTGATCCACTTTTGTATGCTCTCCCACATATCGCCCTCCCCCCAACCAAAACACGTGCACGCACATGCACTCATGCCTGGTATTTCAGTAAGTATGCATAAAATTCCATCTTTGTTTCTTTATAAGACTACGAATAGAAACCATGTGCACGTTTTGCCTCAAATGTCACTTTAGTCCAATTTCCAATCATACCCCTCTCTTCCCAGTGCTGATCCCCTCTCTTAATGTTTCACGTAGTGTACAAGACATTGTCAGTTTTAGGATAAGTGAAAACTTCACCCATTTGTGTGTTGACTATGATATTACAGTTTCCATGATCTCAGAAGACCATCCCTTTTTGAAATATGCACTAGACTTTTAAGGAGCTTGAAAGGTAGCTTTTCATTTAGACAAATTTTAAACTTTGTTGGAAAATATTGTTAATTCTCCTGTGTCCTTTTGGAATGGCTGCCTGCTTCTTGGACCTCCTGCTGTGTGATCCTTTTGGTGGCTGTAAACTCCCCACTCCACATTTTGGCGTCTTTTCCCCTTCCGTGAGCCAACATCGTACAGCCTCCCTGGACTGGAGCTGCATTTGATCAGAAGCTGGGTTCCAATAGCCTGTGAGATTATAGAGTGCCAACTTGTGATTCAGGGAGCCTGGGATTTGCGGCTGTAGGGTATGGGGTAGGGCATCGTGGGATGTAGAAAGGTTTTTGTTTCCCAGCGTACACCTGTGCATGCACGCAGCTTACATGGAACTTGGCTCATAGTAACCACTATTATTTGTCAGTAAAAATGCATCTAGTTCAACAATGACCTTCAGGGAAGGAAATCTACTGTTTTTACGCAGCTTGGTCGACATAATGATGTGGTTGACCCTTAACTGCCCTCTGGGCAACCAGGAATAGGCAATAAATGCTGGCCCAGCCAGTGATTTCCACATCCCATGAACACACTTTTCTTTTTAAAATGTGCACGCCAGTAATAGATGAATTTTTTGAATTGTTGTCAAATCATTGCCAATTGCACTGGCCATAGTGAACTGAATTCTGGTGATCACATTCAGTAGTCAGGTTAATCCAAGCACGCTCAATGAAAATGCGATTCTCCTGGGATAGAATGTGTTTCAGTCTTTACCACACTCCTTTGAGGATTTGAGGATAATTTGAAAATTGCTTTAGAATTTCCTAAAACTATTGGGAGATTTGATTTACTCCAAATGCTTGTAATTTTTTTTTTAACATTTTCTCTGGGCAATGTTTTTTTTTTCCAGAGCAAGCTGCACATGGAAGGCTTCCGCAGTTTGAAAGAGGGAGAGCCAGTGGAATTTACATTTAAGAAATCTTCCAAAGGTCTGGAGTCGATACGGGTAACGGGCCCAGGTGGCACCTCCTGCATTGGGAGTGAAAGGAGACCTAAAGGGAAGAATATGCAAAAGCGAAGGCCAAAGGGAGACAGGTGAGGTGGGGTAGGGTGGTTCTAGGCAACAGTACATCCCAAATTGACATTCAATCCTTGAACAAGTCACAGTATTGTTTATGGGATGTGGGAGTGGCTCGCTGGGCTAGCATTTATTGCTCATCCTTAGATGCACTGAAGCTGGGGGGTGAGCTGCCTTCTCAAATTGCTGTAATCTAGTTGGTGTACGATGTGCTGTTAGGAAGTGAGTTCCAGGATTTTCACCCAACAACACTGAAGGAACAATGATATATTTCCAAGTCAGGACAGGGAGTGGCTTGGAGAGGAACTTGGAAGTGGTGGAATGTATCTGTTTGCCCTTGTTCCTCTAGATGGTAGTGGTTGACAATTTAGAAGATGTTGTCTAAAGAGTCTTGGGAAATTTTCACAGAGCAGCTTGTAGAAGGTACATGAACAATTGGTGGTAGAGAAGGTGAATGTTTGTGGATGTGATGCTTGTCAAATTGGCTGTGTTTCAACATGGGTCTGGGGAGAGTTAGCTGATAATAACTTGTATTTAGCTGACACATTTAACACAGTAATACTTACCAAATGGTAATGGGGAGAAAGACTGAGAGAATGGGCATGTGATGCAGAGGAAGAAAAATTAGTCTATGCACATAATTTCTAAGGAAGGGCAATGTCCAAACACCCAATGATGCCTGAAGGACACTCAGACCCACATTGTGGCAGAAAGCTTCCGAGTCTTTCTATATCCTGTCTGAAATGGCAGGCAGGGCTTCAGGAACACAATGTCAAGATTAAAGCTTATTAAACACAAGATTTCAAAGGCTGGAGAGAATAGTGTGCCATATATTACACAAGTGTATTTATTTCTTCACTGTAAAATATAAGTGACAGTAAAATCATTCAGGTTGGAGGGTGAAACATTGAGTTCTAATGATGCCAAACAGCAAGAGTAAGGACTAGTACGATGAGATGTACAGTGTGATGTTCGCAACTGTGCAGAATGGTTTGGACTGACCACGTTTGTCCCTGTTTACAATGGGCTTTTAAAGAGAACACAGATACAATGGGTGCCAGTAAATTGCGGGCTATTTGTTGAATGGTGTGTTGTTCCAGGAGTGGCGTATAGTAAGATATAGTGGAAATCGGGATTGATGGATGCTGTAGGAGTGGAGTGGGAAATTTAATGAGATGAGTTTGATATATGATAGGGCATGAAAACTTGCTAAGGCCCTTGTAGCAACAAACCTTCCAAAAAAAACCCAATGCAACCCTGACTTAGTCCCAAACAAGTGAGATTCAGCCCCATACTTCTGTTCCTGTGCATCCTTTGGCATAGTATCCTTTAATCTATACTGTCTCCCATGTTAGATGTTTGAAAATGTACTATCTCACACTTCTCCTTGTTGAATTTCATCTGTCACCTATCCAGCTACTCCTCTAATGACAATGTCCTTTTGAAATTCTCCGCTGTTGTCCTCACTGTTAGCTATTCTGCCATGTTTTATGTCACTGACAAACTTTTTTAAATTGTTCTCTGAGCAAGATATAGATCATTTATTTATATCAGGAAATATCCCAATTCTGACCTCTGGGGAGCTCCACTGCAAATATTATTCCAATACAAAAAATACATGGTTCCTATCCCTCTGCCAACATTGCTTTTATTCCATGATCTATAAATTTCCTCAAGTCTGTTGTGTGGCACTGTTAGATGTCTTTTGGAAGAATGAGAGAGAGAGAGAGACACACACACTGATAGAGTGTGAAACCATTCTCTTCAGTCCCCATCACAGACTCCATTCTCTGACTACTGACTCCATCCCTCTCCTTCGAAACTGGACTGTTCACAATTTTGTTGTATTTAAATCAAAGTTGAAGTTCTGATCACATATCAGTGCCATCATGAAGACCCCGGTTCATGCCTCAGCTTGATAGAAATTCTTTCTCTTGCCTTTATTATCTCTGAACCCAACTATTCCAAAGCACTTTTGCCTGTTCCCCCCATCCTCCATAATCTTAATCTTATCAAAAAAGCCCTTCTCCTTATCCTTTCCCCTCCCTCCTCTGTGCCTGCTGGCTTGCCTGTTTGCCTGGCCTGCCACCTTTAAAGTTTTCGCTCCTGTTTACAAATTCTCCATGGCTTTGTTCGTTTCTGTCTGAGTAATCCTCCTGAGATTGTTACATTTCTCCAATTCTGCTTCTTGAAAGTTCACCATTTAATCCCTCTGCCTTTGGCAACAATACCTTCAGCTGACAGGAGCCTAAGCTGTGGAGTTCCCTCCCTCCCTCTCTCTGCCTCCTCTGCTCCTGGTGGTGAGTTACTTTCTCAAAGGTGCTATATAAACTTTAGTTGTTCAGTGACTTATGGAGACAAAGAAAGATGTGAAGTGACACTGCCTCTCTGTCTCAGTGAGAAATACAGTGTAAGGGGCATGAGGGTAGTGAGAGTGATTACAATAATTTGAGGGTTCAGCAAAAATGAGCTAGTGCATGGTGTGGATGGTAAACTCCCTGAGGGTCTCCAGTTAGTTTTGGAACAGCTCCTGTGACCTTATTCCCCCGTTATCAGTGTGATTGATTTTCATTTAATATTTCCATGGTGATTGAGACCAATGACATTGATTAATTGAGCCTCTGCTTTCATTGTATTTATTTACCACTTGAGCCTCATGAATTATTTATTCTGCATCATTTTAGTTAGTTGCTTACAAGGGTCAGGAGGTGATGGCGAAAATCAGATGTCCAATCTGAAATGCCATTTCCCCACTGCTTTGCTTCCTTGCTCCGTGGACATTCTGTTTACAGTTTGAGGATTTTTGTTTGCATTCGGAGAGATCCTGTCATTGAGACACAGAACTGGAACATCATCCCTTCCAATTTTCTGTCTTTGAGTCCAGAGAAACCATTGGCTGCTGCCCAGTGTTCAGCTCCTGCTTTCACCTTACGACCTGTATCTTCAATCGCTCCAGAATGAGTCACTCCACATGCGAGTCATTGTGGAAGTTAGAAGTAAACATAGAAACCAGGGGCAGGACCAGGCCATTCTGCCCCTTGAGGCTGGTCTGACATTTTGTAACCTTACTTATCCCAGATAACCTTTCACTCTCTTACATAACAAGAAACTATCTAACTGTCATGAAAGATTCTGTGTTTCTAAGACATTACTAGGAAATCTTCATGACCCTGCTGAGGAAGAAGAAAGCTGCCTCATCTCTGTTCTCAATGAGTTGCACCTTACTTTTAAATAGTGATCCCCGGTTCCAGAAAAAGGAGAATAGTCACTATATAAATGCACTTCATCTCTGGACTTCACAAGTTCTTTACAACCAGTGAGGTACTTTTAGATTGTAATCGTTATTGTATTGTAGGAAGCAAAGTTGCCAACTTGTGCACAGGAAAGTCCCCCCAAATAAACCATGATACCAACAAAATAACTTGACAGGAGGGATAAATGACCAGGACAGCAGACAAACTTCAGTTGCTATTCTTTGAAATTATGCCATGGGATGTTTTACTTTATCCCTCCCATTCGAGGTGTAACCATTCACAATCTTAAGAGAATGGTAAAACAGACTTTTAAAAGCTGACTAGCCTCCTCCCATTCTTATACCTGGTTCTGCTTGTACTCTCTATGTGCAAGCTCAGACAGGCAATGTAGAGATGGTAAAAACAATGACTGCAGATGCTGGAAACCAGATTCTGGATCAGTGGTGCCGGAAGAGCACAGCAGTTCAGGCAGCATCCGAGGAGCAGCAAAATCGACTTAAGGGCTTTTGCCCGAAATGTCGATTTTGCTGCTCGTCGGATGCTGCCTGAATTGCTGTGCTCTTCCAGCACCACTGATCCAGAATGTAGAGATGGTATCCGACCACTGAGTGTGCTGTAGTCCAAATCCAAACCTGTCTGCACCCCATATCCACACGGCCATCCTGAGCAGCAGCAGGTAGTGACTTGGAGCAGGAACCACAGCTTCTTCTCCTTTCCTTCCTAGCCTGCAGCTAATGGTTTAGTCAGGACTTCTGTCCCTTCATGATTAATGCAAATATAATACAAGAGCACTTTCCTTCAATAACAGTACGTCACAGAAAATGCAGTAAATGACATTGTTGCAATTCAGATTCAAGAAGTAATGTGCATCCTCAGATCTGACACAGCTTTCTGTGTAAAACGCAATGCATTATGCTAAGATTAATTTCAAACTCTCTTTTTTTTAACTTAGCACACTCCCTTATAGTGTGGCCAGAATTAATCTGTGGCTCATAGGGTAACTTATTCAGGAGTTTCAAGCCCTATTCCAGTGAAGTAAAATCTGGGCACTTGAGCAATGTGTAGCCTGTTTGTGAGTGTCTCTGTGTGACTGTATTCATTTGAATGTGCTAGAACATAGCAAACATCAGTAGTTTCATAATATATGGAGTGTGTTTGAATGAGCTGGGTGATTTTTCTAAATAAGTATATTTGAGTAAATTCATGACTGTCTGTGGATCTGAAGTAAAGACTTGTATTTATGAAAATATAGACATGTAAAGAATTCACAGGACAGGAGGCCATTCAGCCCATAATGCCTGTGCAGCCGAGAGAAAGTCAACCAGATCAATCCATCTTCCAGTTTTTGCTCTGGAGACTTCAAATTAATGGCCCCTCATGGGCACATCCAAGTGTTTCTAAGGTGCGTTTTCAGGGGTTTTGCCTCTACCAGCTTTCCAGGAAGTCACTTCCAAATGCCCACACCTCTGGATGAAACATTTCCTACATAACATTTAGCTAATCCTTCCACCAATTACCTTCAATTGATGTCGCCGATTAATGACCACTTTGCAAATGGAAATATGCTGTTCCTATTCACTCTGACTTGGCGCCTCATGATGTAATACACCACAACATAATCTTCGCTCAGCTCCCCCTCTCTTCCAAAGAAGGCGAATCTGGTTTATCTAATCATTATTCGTGGTTAAAATTCGTCATTTCTGGCAACATCCTCTCTAGTATGATTACATTAGTCCTGTAATGTGGTCATCAGGACCATACACATTATTACAGCTGGAATTAGCTACTTTAATAGCCTTTTGCAGATTTTATGGATGTATTCGAGGAATAAATTAGCACACACACCCAAGCCCCCTCCCCCACCCCACCAACTCCCATTGAGGCTTTGCATTCTATTCACTACAGCAAGACCTAGAGCTACATCTCACTGCTAATGAAATGTTTATATCTGAAATGTCGACTGTCCTGCTCCTCAGATGCGGCCTGACCTGCTGTGCTTTTCCAGCGCCACACTTTTTGACACTTTGATCTCCAGGATCTGAAGTCCTCACATTTTTCCGGAACTACATCTGCCTCTCTGATGGGGGAAAGGGCCAAACACATTTACGTCTGCAGGTACAAAGGTGGTCACCAAATACACCAAATCCATTCAGGTTGATGAAAACTGAAAATAAAAATTCCTTGCTTTTATACTCTCGTCCTTTGAAAATAAAGGAAAGTGTCCCATGTGCCACTTTATCTACCTGTTCTGCTACCTTCAGATAATCATATACATAAACTCCAACTGATGCCCTGTTAAATCTTCCATAATCCTACCAGCTGTGTACTTCCTTACCTCCCTAAATACATTACCTCACACTTCTCTGTATTGAATTCCACTTGGCACTTTTTTGTCAATTTGAAGAGTTCATTGTTACCATCCTGGAAAGAATGTCACATTGCCATCTTCAAATATTTTACAGCTACTGCAGTAGTTCTTGAAGTGCAGCCACAGATCAATTTTTTTTGCAATAAGAACAGAGGGAGCTGGAAAAACTCAGGTCTGGCAGCATCTGAGGAAAGAAAGCAGAGTCTATGTTTAGGTTCCAATGATGATAAATGGAGATGGATGGAATCTTCAAAGAGAACAGCAGTCGGACAGTCGAAAGAATAGATAATGGTCAGCCCTGGAGAAAGAAAAGCTGCAAATGGGCACCATTAGTGAGTGAAAATGGGTTGGCTGTGGTGAAAGCAGCCCACGTGATGATAGGGCCTGGTGGGGGATATGGGAGAAGCTGCTTCGGCCCTAAAATTACTGAACTCGATATTGTGCCCTGAAGGCTGCAGGGAATCCAAGCAGTAAATGAGATGCTGTTCTTCCAGTTTTGTGCTGAGCTTCACCGAAACACTGCAGCAAGTCTGAGACAGATGTTGAAGAATGGTGGTGTGCTGAAGTGACAGGCAACTGGAAACTCTGGGTTTGTCTGCAAACACAGAACAGACTACATTGTGAGCAACAAATATAGTGCTGGTAAATCAGTGAAAGGCGTTTCTGGTGCCTGCAACGTTTATTGAGGAACAAATATTGACCAGAGCAGGAACAAAATTTCAGGCTCCAGTCTGCTTCCAATCTGGGCCACCAACTCAGTGATCCTGCTCCCACCCCAGTGGCCTCTACAACCCAGGACCCTCCTCTTTGCTCCTGATGTTCTTCCTGCCTCTGACAACAGCCATGCCTAACTCACCTCCCCTTCTGTAAAATGCTGCTGCGTGACTCTTTTATGTCTCCCTTTTTTTTGTTTAGCATCTCATCCAAAAGAGAGCAACCCCAACAGTGCAGTGTCTCATCACTGCTACACTGCAGTGTTAGCCTTATGTTTCTGCACACCAGCTGGTGTAGAACCTGAACCTAGCACTTTCTTACTGAGAACCTGAAGTGCTACCAACTGAGCCCCACACACTGCATGTGTCTGAGTGGGGCATATTTGAGGAGATCTAGAAAGAACACAATTGCACTGGAGGTACAGTAGGAGCAGAATGTGCTTAGTTGGTGGGTGCATGAGTGTAATTCAGTGTGAATATGTGTGATGAGCTGCTTCCAATACTCCTGTTATGCGTATGTAGAGGATCTGTAGAGTAGTTTTTACAAATCCACAAAACAGAGCAGCTACTGTCAAGTCCCAGTAATAGCCATTATTGCTAGCAGTAAAAGGAAATAAAATCCAGAATTGGGATGTGGGAGAATGTTAACAGGCTCTTTGGCCTTATTGTTAATAGGTGGGATGTTGTCACATACCGTTAATGTCTGTTAAATAACAGTAGGGATCCTTGTGCACCATGCTGTGTTAATGAACCTATATTCATTTTTTAATTAGCTTTGTTTTTAAATCACAATTTGCAATGAAGGACCAGCAGTAATGTTGTTGATTCATTACTGAGTTATTTTATTGAGTGATACTGAACTGTTGGGCCAGTACTGAGGGAAGACAACACTGTTGGAAAGATTCTACTGAGGATTACTGCACTGAGGAGTGAATGCTGCACTGTTACAGAGGCTGTTCTGAGGGAATGCTGTACTGAAGGAGAGTACTAATATTGGAGGGGCAGTATGGGGAAGCACTGGGCTCTTATGAGAGATGATATTGAGTGAATGCTGTCGAGTTGGAAGAGCAATTCTGAGGGAGCTTTACACTATTGGAGCAGCAGTTCTGAGGTAGCACTGCACTGTCTGGGTGATACAGAGGGATTGCTATACTACTGGAAGGTCAGATTTGAGGGAGTTTTGCACAACCAAACAGGCTATATTAAAGAACAGCAGTACAGAGAAAACTCTACATTGGAGGGTCAAATGTAGAGAAAGTGTCATGCTGTTAGAAGTGCTCCTTTCAGAAAATCCATTACACTAAGCTATTGATTGCCCTCTATGGATGTTAATATACAGGATCTCCAAAATGCATTTGTTCATGATCCACTCATTCATTTTTGTAGACCCGGCGATAAAAGCATCCATGCACCGGTGCAACTGTGTAACTGAGAATGTAAATAAAAACTATTTAAAACATTCCTTTGATATCATTATGTAATGTTTGTTTGATTAATACAACTGATGAATTTATCACACTGCCAATCCACCATTTGAGTAATCTGATATTGATGACTAAAAAATGCGACTGAACATTTACCATTTACTTGAAGTACAGTTTATTTAAGTTTTCTTTTAAAAGAAAAGACATACTGAAAAGCTCTTAAATCAGTTTGGACGAGCCAATGCAATGTTGAGTCTTCTGAAGGCCTGCAGACATGTGATTCACTGAACCTCCACATCGGGCTGGGCCACAGTCAAATCTGTGGCCAGTGTTGGTTTTGAGCACAATGTGTTTTTAAACTGGCACAAAAGGTCTTGGATTTATGTTTTGGGCTTTGTGGTCATTTGGGTGATTTTGGGTTAATTTGCATTGGAAAAACACTCAGCAACTGAATGGAAATTGTACCTGGATCCTTTTTATTCTTGTGTTTTGTTTTCTTTTTCTTTCCTTTTAGATGTTATAACTGTGGTGGCTTGGATCATCACGCCAAGGAATGTAAACTAGCCCCCCAACCGAAGAAGTGCCATTATTGCCAAAGCATCGGCCATATGGTGGCCAACTGCACAATCAAAGCTGCCCAGCAACAACAATCTGCCAGTTCTCAGGGAAGACAGGAAAGTAAATCGACAACAGGGGCCTTGACTTCATCCCCCTCACCCACTACTCCTCAAGAAGTGGGAGGAGAGCACAGCACGGCCCTACTCCTGGAAGAGACAGGGGAGCACTTGGAAAAGCTTCTTCCAGAAGCCTACGAAAGTCCCCTGCGAGAGTTCGCCGAGGAGCCAAGTAGGCAAAGCTCGAATTTGCAGAAAAGGAAAAAGACCTGACGTCGTCAGTGCCAGGAACCAACTCAGGATACAAAACTACCTCAGGTTCACCTACACTGCCGAGGTCAAGATCCAGCAATTCTCCAAAGCAATCAAAAGACTTCATCATGAGTCCAACTTCTACTCATTCTGATGATGGATAGGATTTGGATAAACCTTCAGCAAACTGAGGCACACTGGAACATTCTTAGACAACAGCCTCCATAACCTTTCAACCACCTTAATACTGCCACAATTTCCAGAGGTCCAACTTAAATCCTATAATGTCAAGACATTCTTTTTCTCTGTTCATTTTTCTAAAGAACCAAGAGCAAGAAATCTGCTTTCTGATATAAAACTCAATTCCCTTGCCCCTTGTTAAGTCCTCCTCCTCCTGGTGGTATCAACCATGGCTTGAGAACCATTGCATTGATTTATTTTGAAGGCTGACTTGCATTGAATTTGGAACAATAACCATACAACAAAGAGGTTTCTTCACTTCTGGTCCATAACTTTATGTATTTTGGCATCCTCCCCCTACACAGTGCTACCTTTCAATTCACCAAACAGCAGGTTAGATGATGAAGAACAAACAGAGTCCTTAAACATTTTGATCGCATGACTACACCCATCAAAGATTGACAGGACTCTCACCCGGGACAATCATTTTCCCTTTATCTGGAGGTTATTGAAATTATCTCAGCAGGTAGACAAAGGTTTCCTCCCACACGTCTGAAAGATCTGACTTTCTCTTGTTGCCTAGTCATGTTGAATTAATTCATATACGTCACGCAACCAAAGCTTTCAGAACTCAAAAATTATAGCGAATTCAGGCTAGTCTATTGGATGGTGACCGATTTGAATAACCTTCCACCAAAGCTGCAGTGTTTCTTGTGTCCATATGTCTGCAACAGGTCTGATGAGCTACCATAATCTACATTACATTACTTTTCGAAATAGAGGGTCTCAAGACTTAGATTATAGTGCATCTTATTTGACTACTTAAAGTCTAAGCAGTTAAAACTAATGATACAAATTTATTTAAGCTCCCTAGATGAGCAACTGTTGTCCTCAGAATCCTACTGTGCCATCCTACTTTTGATCCAACTCTTATTGTGTTCCTCAGAAGCACAGAGTTTCCTGAACCTATCTTCAGATGAAGAATTGCTGATATAAAAGAGAGAAAGCTCATAACAAATAGCCTATTGCAGATGGAGTATGGACACCCAAGCCTAATGTTCACTCGTGAGGCATATGGTAAACCAACTCATGAGATGAACATTCTGCTACAATCAAAAAATAATCTGATACTTGGTAGGAATGAATACTACTTCACCTTTCAATCACAGATTAATGCTGGGATTGGTAACGAATGGTGAAGGTGCAAATGGGTTAGTATGAAATTTTGTTGCCCGCAAATGTTTTGGCTTGTTTATTTTAAACATTTTGTTAAATAATGGAATTTGGTACACCTCCAAGATATCAGTCCTAACCAGAGTTGCACAGCACAATGTTCTGTTGTCAATCCATTTGCGCCCTGAGACGCACAGTTTTGTTATATAAAACCAAAGGTCCTATCTGACAGTTTACTCTGTTCCATAGTTTTCAGCACCTTCCATGTTGATGGTGCAGGGAATTGGTAATGAAATTTAAGCTGATTAAAACTCAGCATTCCACTACTGTACACTAATGTCACTATGTTTGGTACTATGGCCCATTAAACTGCTGAATAAATCCTACCCAGAGCCTTTCATGACATGGTGGCTCAGTGGTTAGCATTGCTGCCTCACAGTGCCAAGGACCTGGGTTTGATTCCAGCCTCTGGCAACTGTCTGTGTGGAGTTTGGAAATTCCCTGAGTCTATGTGGGTTTCCATAGTCCAAAGTTATGCAGATTACCATGGGAAATTGCCCATAGTGTCCAGGGATGCGCAGGCTAGGATTAGCCGTGAGAAGTATAGGGTTATAAGGATAGGGTAAGGGGCTAGATCTGGTTAGGATGGTCTTCAGAGGGTCAGTGTGGACTGGATGGGCTAAATGGCCTGCTTCCATAGTGTAGGGATTCTATGATTCACCCACCCAATAGCAGTCCATTGAAAAACACTCAGTTTGCAATTTGATTATTAATTAATTCATTCATTCAGGAATTATTGTCCTGCCTTAGTTGCCCTGACAGCTGATGTCAGAGTGACGTTAAGATGTAACCACTTTGGTGTGTGGACTGAGGTGACATTATTGGTTCAGACTGGGCAAGAATGACTGGTTTCTTTCCCTAAAGTCTTTCTTCCCATTAATAAACTTTCAATATGTTTTTAATGTTAATTCAGTAACTTCATGGTTACATTTGCAGATACAGCTTTTTATTCTGTTTGAATACAAACTTTTCCAATTGCTATGGTGGGATTTGAACTCCTTTTCTGCTGGACGCCTGCTCCAGTTAAATCTGAGAATAGAGAATACAAGGCACAAGAGGAGGCCTTTCAGCTTATGGTGGTCTGTGTTGGCTGAAAAAGAGCTTTCCAGCCTAATCCCATTTTCCAGATCCTGGAATACCTCATTGTACATCCAGGTATTTTTATACAAAGAGCTTTTCACTTCTACTACCCTCCCAAGCAGTGAGTTCCCAATCCCTGCAACCTTATGCATGAAAATAAATTCTCCTTAACTTCCCCTCTAATCTATATAAGAATTGCTTTTAAATCCATGCCCCTTACTATTGACCTCTACGAATGGAGATAGATTAGTTTAGGTTCTTCATAATTTTATTCATCTTTACACCCCCACCACCATCACCCTTCTCTGCTTCAGAATAACCCCAGCCTAGACTTTCCTTATAATTAAAGTTCTCCATTCCTAGCAAAATTCTTGTACATCTTTTCTGTTGCCTTGCTAGTGTGATTACATCCTTCCTGTGATGTTATCGAACTGTATGCAATACACTGAGGTTAACTCGTGTTTTATGCAGTTTTACAATAATCCTCTTACTCTATACTCTTAACTACCTCACTTTTATATACTGCAGCTAAAATGATCACTTCACTTGCATGTGCTCAGTTAAACGCAGTTGATTTATAGCAAATGGGTTAAAATGTGTCAATAGCTTTCCAGGCACAGACTTTCCATGAGAGCCTGCTGGGAGTTCAGCAACATACTCTCTACCCATGGGAAGTACCCATCCAGTTTCCTGCAACATGGAGCACTACACAGGGAGTACCAAAACCAGGAACGAGCCTCATCGTTACTTAACCATTGCACAAAACGGACAGGCCCTAAAAATCTCCCGGCCAGGGTTCTAGTGGTCATTTTGAGATCATACCTTTCAGTGCTAACCCTGTAAAATGCCAGAAGGTCAGCACTGAAGAACAACCATGTTTCCTTGGGTTGAATGCAAGGGCCATTGTAGGTATAAGTACAATGCATGCCTGCCTGCCTGCCTCTAAAAGGTGAAACATAAAGCCTTTGGAGGTGGGATTGAGCTTTTAAGATTTAATTGCCAAAACTTCCTGTTTCTAGCCTGGACCCTGAACCTTCTTAGTGGAACTCCCTATCCTGCTTGGATGCTCTGAACCCCATCTTCACCTACTGTCTGGGCCCCAAAAACTCTTTGCGGTTGGAACATTCTATCTCAATGTGACAACCTTGAGTCCTATGTAGAAATAAACCCTTCCATTCTTGCTCCACCACTTGTAGACAGTTGGTCTTGAAGATTCCATCCAATAGACAGAGTTGACAGGGGCACGCAAAGGTAGCTCAGTACAGTTGGAGTACCAGCCAAACATTCACCTGGTCTCTGACTCAGCACAACTGCACCACTTATTCAGTCTTATGAGCACTGTGTAGTGATCATGTTTCTCCATTCCTGGTGTTCACTATTCCCAACTCCCCTCATTCACATCTCTAAATGTTGAGAGCGCTCCCATTATCACGGATTCCATTTGATTTTGGCAATCAAATTTCATCGGCACACTTGAACATTGTGTTTGCACAGATGGATTAGGAGAGAAATTTCATGCTACTTGATGTAAATTGATTAATTTTAAGGTTGTCTCCTTCACTAATGTTGTACGTCCTCCCAAGGAAATTGTGATCTCAGGGATTCCAAAAAATAGAGTAGGCCACAATCAGATTTGAAAATATCGTTGAAGTGGATTGGCTTAGATTCCAGCTGAACAGCAGTGAGATTGCTACAGTCAGACACTACGAAGGGAGTAACAAGTGGGTGGCACGGTGGTACAGTGGTTAGCACTATTGCCTCACAGCGCCAGACACCCGGGTTCAATTCCCGCCTCAGGTGACTGACTATGTGGAGTTTGCACATTCTCCCCGTGTCTGCGTGGGTTTCCTCCGGGTGCTCCGGTTTCCTCCCACAGTCCAAAAATGTGCAGGTCAGGTGAATTGGCCATGCTAAATTGCCCGTAGTGTTAGGTGCAGGCAGGGGTAAATGTAGGGGAATGGGTCTGGGTGGGTTGCGCTTCAGCGGGTCGGTGTGGACTTGTTGGGCCGAAGGGCCTGTTTCCACACTGTAAGTAATCTAATCTAATCTAATCTAATCTAATCTAATCTAATCTAATCTAACTGAATGCCTGTAATGCTGTAACAGTTGAGCTAAGGAGGAAGGAGGTGATGGAAGAGCAAGATTAGATTAGATTAGATTACTTACAGTGTGGAAACAGGCCCTTCGGCCCAACAAGTCCACACCGCCCCGCCGAAGCGCAACCCACCCATACCCCTACATTTACCCGGGGATAATATGACTTTTCCCTGCCAGCACTGAAGTGCTTGTAGCATGCTCACTGTTATCCAGTAGTGAATCATAAAGTCAACTATAAGCAAGAAATGCTTGTGAATTTCATTTAACACGCTAAGTTGGAATTTCTGTCTCTCAAATTAGTTTTGTTCCACCTGGAATTGAGGTTATGGAACCAGTAGCTCCAGGAGTTGAGGCTACACTGAAGTTCTGACATTGTGGCTGATTTACTGGATATTTTGTCCAATTAGACTTTTTAAAAAAAATGTGAGCAGGACGTTTACCAGTGTGGTTGGGAGAAAGATTGAGTTATCAACAGACAAATATATTGTTGCATTGATACACTGGGTAGAGTTTACAAATGGATGGTGATGATTGTGACTTTCACTCTGGTTTGAAGGCAATCATACTGGAGAACCTATTGTCAACCAGTGACAAGTTGTAATTTCAACTCTGACTGGACAGCAAGGTCAGGAGCCACAAGTCCATTCACTTATTCAGAGCTTGACCCCAAAATCTCCCACAGTGCTTGGTGTTGACCACAGAGTTATAATTGCCAGCAAGTTTGTAAACAAAAGTTCCAATTTTCTGCAATGCTTGTATGTTTGATTGTAAAAGAGCAGGCTTTGTTGAGACCATTTGAAAATGGTTGACATTCAATGTAAGTTTGCACAAAAGTGTACCTAAGTATTTTCTATGGGTAACCTCCCACTTTGACAGATTATTATCTTTGACTCCACTCAATCAGCTGTTGAATGCCCCCTTGACTCAACAATGCCTTCTCTCCCCAAGCAAATGACCCCTCAGTCAGGTCACATTGTCTGCACCTTCGATTGACGGATGCCTCCTCCATTCCCCACATGAAGATGAAAGTGCATTTGAAATTGCAAATCAACTGGACGGAATCATTGGGAAATGGGAAATCACTCCATTGGTAAAGAAATTGGATCTGTGTTGGACAAAGTTGTTGTTCTACCTCAGAATGCAAACTGCCCAATATCTTAACTGATGGAGTGATTTCCATTTTCAAAAAATTACACTCTACAATTGATTTTCAATTCAAGTTACATATTTAATCCTCGTATTGTTGAATTGAGGAGGCATTTGTCAATTGAAGGTTCAGTTCAGCTGGCCTAGTCTTTAACCCTCATGTGAGCTGGTGATAAAAACTATCAGAAGTTCAATGTTACTGAATTACAGCTTGCACATCATTCAAAACACATCTGCGTGGGACAGGGGGCTCATATTACAATACAACACTACTGTAGGCTAGTACCTGACCAGATCAATTCTGTTTCACAGAGGCTGTATGAAAAGTTGGGGGGGGGCGTGGGTGGTACGGGTTCATTCATCATCCTGAAACCCTTACCAGTCACATGTCACTTTGTATCTTGTCAAAGCAGAATGTGTTCCTTTCATATAATATGGTGGCCCTTGTTTTTCACATGCTTCATACTCTCAATGATGTGACTTGAGGGGAATCTTTAGAACCTGGTGCCAATGGAGCACAGTGCCCATGGAACCTTGTGCCAATCAGAGTGAATTTTTCTGTCAATGCTAAAGAGTTTTATTATGAAAATTTTTAGAGGAAGTAATTGGAAAATTAGTACGTGAGCCAGAAACAGCTGATTCTCTTTCACAACTGAGCACAGTGAGGATAGGGAATTAACTCTATCCTTTGTGAAACTATTGTTATTTCACTGCAATTGTACAAGAAATCCATTACAAAGGTAAACATGCAACCAAAGCCACAGCCACATTTTAAGAACCTGGAATTCCGGAAACACATGAACAGTGCATTTGGGTCAAAGACAGGAGAGAGTGACTGTTTAAACTGGCAATCTCGTTTTTAAAAGAAAATGTTCAAGTCTGTACACTGATATCATTGTGCGCTCATACAGTGCTTACAGACTATGTTTTAATATATTGTTTTTGTATTTTTATATATTGTAATGTATAACTGCAATCAAGTAACTCAGGATGAAAAGCTCTACTCAGGGACTGTATGAAGCTGTTTCATTTTGGTAGTATATTGTTTTGATGTATAATCAAACTGCAATGGTACAATTCTGGTGAAAACTGGATCTACCTCTCAGTATTTTTTATACAATGGTAGTTTTCTCTGATTAGTCTTTTGAACCAGACATATTCTGTATCTATCTGCTGGTCTGTAACTTCTCAAAAGTGATTACTGACCATTTTTAAAAAAAAATGTTGATCTCATTGTATTGAATGGTCCTGTATCTAGAGGGAGTGCAATGGCCAGAGACGTCCTGCAGTGGATTAATGGAGAGGAAATATTGATCCAAGTGGAAAATCCACCCAAAACTATGCATCTGATTCCTTGCTATCAAAATAAAAGTCTCCTGTAATCTGAATGCATTTAAATTTCAAGGGAAAAATTGGGCAAATTCTAGAATTAGAATATCCAGAAAACAAGGTAAGGTTAACTCATATCACAAGTTAATTGCCTTACATTAAAGCTCCTTAATGTTTGGATTCCAAGTTAGTCACGCAGTGTGGAAAACGTACAGCTGTAATCCAGTTCCATTTGAAATGTTTTATTCTTCTGGCTGTATCTGAGGAGGCTACTTATCCACTTCTGATGCACAGGTCTGCAATCTTTGCAGCTATGGGTTCAACTTTTTCTTTGATGATGGTTTTGGCAAGAATATGGAAAAGAGCAGCTGGAATAGGTAACAAGGGCTGTTGAGCCCTCTCTCATTCATTGAGATCATGGTTGATCACTTGCCTCAGCTTTGCTCTCCTGCCCTATCATCACATCCTTTTACTCCTAAAATGTCCAAAAATCTATTAATGTCAGGTTCAAATGAGCTCAATGACTGAGCTTCCATAGTCAGCTGAAGTGCAGAATTCCAAAGATTTTGAATTGAGAAATGTATTCTTGTCTCATGCCAAATTATGAAATACATACCCTAGAACTTCGGCCTTCCGTTCACAGCTCTCTATCCAAGGGAACCAATTTTTCAGCATCTACCCTGTCAATTCCTCAAAGAGGGAGTTTTTGGGTTTACCCTCTCTTTTTAAATATATGACCTATTTAAGAAGGTTTGAAAGACAGACAGACTGATAGAATGGAAATGTTATTCTATTCATAGCCTGTAAGGATCCAAAGTAAAAATGATTTGGACATGCTCAAAGAGCTCCCAATGAGAACAGGCATCTATTCTACCATGTCTAAAATGGTGACTAAAGCATTAAACTGGAACGACTCTCTCCAAATCCTATCAGAGGTATCCAAGCTAGAGAACTTCAGTGGCTAGGGTTTTTAAGACATACAGCTAGCGGAGATCCACAGGATTATGAAGCAAGCTATCTATAGGGCAATGCTTCCTAAACCACGGTCACTAGAACGTAGTGCTATTCAGGTGAAGGAATCCTTTTTTAAATTGTATTTCATTAATTGTTCACTTATTTTTCAGTTGTGTGTCTGTCATAATTGCCCAACCACTGGAGAAGTAGATGGTACTCATCAGCTCTTTGTCGGCTTCTCCTGATGTGTGGTGTGGCTTGCTCCAGCAATGAACAGAACAGTCTCCAGCCTCTTGGCATTCTGAGGCAAGCCACAATTCGACCAAAGTAGGGAGTAGTCAGAAAATTGCATGTTCCCCATTTTCCATGCACAGCTCTTTTTATCTCTCCATTTCTGAATGATGTTGCATTTTATTGCTATTGTTTAAATTACACAGGGAACCTTAGTTGGGCAAGAGCTATATAATATAGAACTAATCAGTGGGACAATGGGGCTTTATCTGAAAACTATTATCCAAATTTTTTGTTTTCAAAATGCTTATCAGAAATATCAACAATCCTTATTGTAATACTAGCCACACAAAGCTAGGGAACAGAGCAAAATGGGAATCTATGATGCAGAGCTGGTCAGTAGCCTGTCTGATGGACTTGGATCACACTGCAGGTGCCTGGGGCAACTAGAATGACCCCTTGTGCCACTGGGATTCACCAGTCTGACTGCTGTTGCACTTCCCTCGTGTCTGTCTACAGTGTCCATGGCGTGGATGTAAACTCTGTTATATTATGCAATAAGTAGAAATGTGTTTTAGAGTAGGTGTGATTAAAAAGGCATGAAACATTTGAACTCTTAGTGCTCGTTTGTCTCCACACATCACAGGCTGCGCTCCAGAAAGCGAATGTTTCGTGCCATTTATGTAGTGAAATGACAAAATTGTGTACAAATCAGGTACACTTTTTAATTTTGAATAACTATACAGAGCTACCTCAATAGGTTTAATATGTTACTGTGACTAAAGAGTGGAATTCTCAAAGGAATATACAATTTCCTTAGGTTTTTCCCCTTTCTCTTTCTAGTTGCTCCTGTGAATAAGACAGATGTGAACACTTTTTTTTGTGCTTGTCTTGTATGTATCATTGTAGTTTACCTAGATACACTAGAATTTGTTACTTATTCTCCTAAAAATGTGATATTTATATATCGTGTTTACTTTTTTTGAACACATTTTTAAGACATTGTTTACAGATCGATGGATAAACCAAAGGATGTAATTGAGATTGTACAGGAAGAAGTGACGGGAGAATGTAGCATCGTTTACTGCTAGTAACCAAAGCAATGCAGCCCCATTGGGTTATGACTGCTGTTGTAACCATGATAAGCTCAGGCTGTTTGAGAGCCAGGGAACAATCCAGGACTGTAAAACATTTTCAATAAGTGAATTATAACATGATTTGAAATGAAAAGTGGATTAAAAAATTGTGTTTGTGTATATTTTCTTGTTGGTGTTTCTTTACTCCTGTCTGAGTCTGAGACTTTGTTAACCTACAAAACCTCTCTATAGCATGAATGGTACCACGAGAAAGAGAGGATTTCCATTTTTACACACCATTCACAAACCCCAGATGTTCTGAGGGCCTTATGGTCAAAGAAGTGTTTTTTTTTGTTGGCTGCAAGTTGTTACAAATGGCCAGATAATCTTTTGTTTTCTTGCTGGTTATATTGGTTAAAGGACAAATATTGGCCAGGACATCTGGAGAATGTATTCTGTTTTTCTTCAGATACGG
Source organism: Chiloscyllium plagiosum (assembly GCF_037043375.1). NCBI lineage: Eukaryota > Metazoa > Chordata > Chondrichthyes > Orectolobiformes > Hemiscylliidae > Chiloscyllium > Chiloscyllium plagiosum. The sequence goes on from NW_028270168.1 coordinate 19,249,019, forward strand.
TTGTAAGATTCTCTGGACCAGATCTAAAGGTTGAAATGTAAAATACTTCGCTCCAGCTCCCGTGCACTCAAACCCCTGCTGCGCTGTATTTATCCAGTTTCTGCTACAATTCATTGACATTATCTCCTGCTCTATATTTCCACCACAATCTGTACTTTAGATTTTAATTATCAATGGTTCTTTGAAAAAGAAAAAAATGGTGCCATTTGGGGATTGATTTAACTTTTTGATCAGGTATAACCTCTGATGAATACTTTGTACAAGCTTTCTGAATTAGTATCATTATTACAAGTGTTAGAACTGGTCCAAGAAACGAGTCTGCATGGGTTTCCTCCGGGTGCTCCAGTTTCCTCCCACAGTCCAAAAACGTGCAGGTCAGGTGAATTGGCCATGCTAAATTGCCCATAGTGTTAGGTGCATTAGTCAGAGGGAAAATGGGTCTGGGTGGGTTAATCTTCGGAGGGTCGGTGGGGACTTGTTGGGCCGAAGGGCCTGTTTCCATACTGTGGGGAATCTAATCTAATCTTGAGAGAATTCAGCTTTGGAGTGAATGCCCAATAATGACTGAAAAGATTTACATTTATATGGTATCTTTCACAAGCTCAGAACATCCCCAACACCTCTCAACCAGTGATGTACATTTGCTGCACAGCCAATGTTGTAAAACAGGAAATATGGCAGCCAGTTTCTGCACAGCAGGCTCACATGAAAAGCAATGCAATTAAATGATCACATCAACCCTTTTAAAGATTTTGGTTGAGATGAATGTTGGTCAAGAGCCTGAGTGGAATCCTCTGCTTCAAAGTGCTATGGTATCTTAACAGCTGCATGCTTTACACATAAGCCATCCTGAAATTTTGATTGAATGAAGGTTGCTGAATCTAGCAACACTGGAAATCAATGGACTGTAAAACACACATATCATCCCTTACACATGCAAATATTCTGAAACACATTAAGTGCTTTGGATAAGCAGCAAATATTGAGCAGGAGACCATGAGAGGGGGGGAGATTGAAATCATGGTCAAAGAGCCAAATTATTAGAAGATTTTTTTCAATGGAGGATAGAGGTTGTAACATTGGGGTGGGTGTTCAGCGTGTAGGATCATGGGGTCTGATGGTACATCATTAAGGATGGAGCACTGGGAAGATTGCTTGTCTGGAAAGCAACATTGCACCTGCATTCTCAAGCAGCACAAGTGAAGATACATGTGGTGGGTGGGAATAAACCAACTAATCCATCAAGCTTGCTCCACACTCAATGAGTGAAGAGGGGTGGTAACAGGGCTAATGCTACTAGACCCATTATCCAGAAGCTCTGGAGACAAGATCAAATCTCACCGAAGCATTTAGGGAATTAAAATTAAATAAGTCTGAATAAAGAGCTTGTCATTATTAATAATGATCTTCAAATGACTGGACTGTTGTTTAAAAAAAAAATTGGTTCACTAATGCCTCTTCTGGGGAGGAACTCAGCTGTCCTTACTTGGTCTGACCTATGTGTCACTCCAGTCTCATTGCAAAATGGTTGACAATTAATTGCCCTCTGAAATTCTATTGTCTTTCTGATTAAGGATGGAAACAAATACTGACTTTGCCAAGAATAAAAGAAATTCACTGAAGGGTTGCACTGTCTGCAACCACCACCACTACTACACCTTAAAATTTCCAGGGACAAGAAAGAACCCATGATCAACAATGGCAGAAAATTCCTCTCTGATCCCCCACGCAAAGGAATGCTGCACCAGAGAGTCGAAGGAAATAATGAAATAAAGCACTCAAGTGTTTCACTTTTTAAAAAGCTGTAATTGATTGGACTTCAAATCAGGATAGAACCCCTTCACTCCACCCAGTCCAAATGCAGGGTCTCAGCCACAAAGGCTAAGATGTCTGACTCTTCCTCGATCACCTTGGTAGTGGGTTTTCCAGCTCCATGTCCTGATTTGGTGTCAATCCTGATTAGGAGAGGGTTTTTCTGTTGGCGACTGCGCCCAACCACGTGCTGCACTGTGGCAATGTACTTCAGAGAGTGAAGGGGCACCACACGGTCATCATGATCAGCAGTCAGCAGCAACATGGCTGGGTATTGGACCCCTCCCTCTGGTACCTTGACATTATGGAGGGGAGAATACCTGGGGCAGAGGAAATAATTAATAAATAATTATTTCTGTTAAAAGATTCCTAGCCCCCCTTCATTTGACAGGAACTCTGTAACTGACTTCAGCACCCAATATTACAGGAAGCTGGTAAAAGCCAGACACGGTTCTGATCGGAAAATCCACACATGCAAGATGGTGCGGGTTGAAGTGAGGGGCAAAATATACATTTCAGTAAATTGCAACCACTCCTTCCAGCCTTTTGAAACTTACTCTCACTATTGATGCATAGTGTTTGGGCAATATGCCCAGAGGACAACCCTGTACTCATAGAATGGACCTCAGCAATAGTGGCTCAGTGATAACTCCATGTCCATGGAGCTGGATGGCTCCAAATATTAGTGGAGTTTTGAGACAGTTTCCTCTGATGGCTGGCACATGTTTACAAAATGTATTGTTGTCACCAATTGCACACCCAATGACATCTCAAACACCAGAACAGGGCCACTCCCAGAGTTTACTCACTTAATCAACCAATCGAACTGCTCCTTGTTATCGGAACTGCCATAGTCAGAGGTCCAGGCATGGCCAATGGTATATTTGTGGAATTTGAGCATGTCCATCACACCGACCTCAACAACTGCACAACCAAACAGATCAGGTCGCTGGTTCACACACGCTCCTGAAGGAAAGATACTGTAATCACGAAGTGTTTATATGTCACAGAGTAAAACTGAGGGAAGTTGGTTCACCCAGTTAGCTCTTCCTTCCATAGAAACCGACGATTTATCATACATCTCCTAAATGCCTTTTCTCTATGACTGCAGACTTATTCATTTCTGGTCCATAACTATTCCAGTTAATAATCAATTAGGTGAAGTGATTTCTGACTCAGTTGAATTTGTCATTTGCTAGTTTGTTACAATGCTTCCCTTGTGCTTAACTTGAAACAACATTCAAGATTAATGCTTTCTACTCTCCATCTGATGTTCCATGCACTCTCTATCAGGTCTCCGAACATAAAGGATTTCTCTGACCTTGCCTCCATGACGGTGTCCACTGACATTCAAGACTTATTCTGTGCCTCTTTATTGGCCTGATATCCCAAGGCTTAGCTTTTGTCTGTATTCAGTGTCTGGAATTGAATGCATTTCTAATCTCAGCACCTTAGGTCATCAGCAAGATAGTATCAGGCTTCAACCTATTGGCTTTTTTGTTTTGCTATTCTTTCAATGGGATGTGCACCTTATCCCTAATTGCTATTGAGAAGATAGTGGTGAGCACAGAAATCAGTCACTAGGTTGTATGTTTGAGTCCCATTCTCGGGTTATAAAATCTATGCTGACAGTGTGGAGGGAGTGCTGCATTGCCAGAAATGCCGTTCATCAAGTACCATGTGAAAATGAGGCCCAATGTGTCCTCTCAGCTGGATGTAAAACATCCTGTAAGACTACACTGAAGAAATACAGGAGAGGTGACATTTATTCCACAGTCAACATTGCTACAAAATAGTCTATTGGCGCAATTATCTCATTGCTGCTTTTGGGATCTAGCTCTGAGCAAATATGGGAACTGTTACAGCTGACTCCCATCATGATCATGTCAAAATCCTCAAATGCACACACTTCCCAGCAGGGAGCTGATTTTCTTACTTCTCATGCTAACCCGTGTTTGTTAAAGCTGACATTTATATCTCCTCCATGGCCTCCTGGAACCATCTATTGCATTGTCTGGAGTTGGTATGCTATCACTTATGGACCTTTCCTGAGCCATGTGGTGACACTGTGTGTTAAATAGCACTGCAACTCGCTTTACTCAACCAGCATCTGCCTGAGAGTCCGTACCGACCAACAGGCCCCCATTGGAGCCTCCATTGATGGTGAGTTTCTCTTTGCACGTGTACCCCTCCTGGATCAGGTACTCCGCTGCACACTGGAAATCATCGAAACTTTTCTGCTTCTTGCCCAGGATCCCAGCTGCAGGGAATGATACAAAAAATAAACAGATTACAATACACACAGGATGGGACTGAGACTCAGTGGGTGGAATTTAATAGCTTCCCCATGGCTGGGTGGGGAGGCATTTCACTGGGTGAGAGGGTGGGTGATGAGGAGCCCACCATTTTTCTGCCTCTGCTCTATGATACACAGCTGAAAATGTGTTGCTGGAAAAGCGCAGCAGGTCAGGCAGCATCCAGGGAACAGGAGAATCGACGTTTCGGGCATAAGCCCTTCTTCAGGAATCCTGAAGAAGGGCTTATGCCCGAAACGTCGATTCTCCTGTTCCCTGGATGCTGCCTGACCTGCTGCGCTTTTCCAGCAACACATTTTCAGCTCTGATCTCCAGCATCTGCAGACCTCACTTTCTCCTCTATGATACACAGGCCTGCATTAGCTGGGGGCGAGAGGCCACTGGGAGCCAGTCACCGGGCCTTCTTGCTGACACCCCCATCACATCCTACATCCCTCCCATCAAGTCTCACCTATGTCCTGGAACATAGCATTGTTCCTAGGCCTCAGATGGGTGCAATGCCAATGGCAGCTTATGCCAATGGTGTTGTCATTCAGTAGAGATGACAGCCCAACATTTCTTCGTGGGTGGGGTTTCTGCCTACTCTTGTCCAGGCACTGATTCAGTGGACATTCACAACAAGTGGAGATATTGCCCTCTCATCGGGTCTCTGGTCAGAGTGTGAGACCTCCACTACCTCCATTAAATACTGCCCAGTGATACTGCTCCCTGCTGTGAGTCAAAGGTGAGGGTTTGAGCCCCCAGTTCAAACTGTAGCGATTTACTTTTGACTCAAGTGATAGATTGAAATTGAAATTAAAACCTTGGTTAACATTCAAGTTTGCTAAGAAATATGAGTTTTACATTAGCACGGACAGAATATCGGGTAACCAAGAGATATAGAGTCAGTATAAAGCATCATATTCAGGTTAACAAACTGCAACTAGCAGAATACCGCAGGGATAGGCTGGGGCCTCCACTTTCTCCAATCTATGTTAATGATTTGGATGAAGGGATGGAGTATAATGCAATCAAATCTGCTTCTGATACAGGCAGCTGTGAGGAGGATATGGAAGGATACAGATGGGTTAAGTAGGTGGACAAAAAAAATAGAAGATGGTATATAATGTGAGAAAATGTAAGGTTGTTCACTTTGGCAGGAAGAATAGATTAGTCAAATATGAATCAATGAGAGAAACAGAAACCGCAGAATGCTGCAGTATATGGGTATTTGGGTATCTTTATGCATGAGTCACAAAATGTTGGTATGAGATACATCAATTAAGGAGACAAAATGGAATGCTGGACACTTTTGCAAGGAGGTGGAGTATAAAATTAGATAGGTCTTTTTACCAATGAACAGTGCATTAGCGAGACTGCACCCACAGTAATACATGCAGCTTTGGTCTCCTTATTTAAGGAGGTATATATATTTTCAACAAAACTGTTCAGATATGGTATGACATAACTCTGTAACAGAAAGTGAGGACTGCAGATGCTGGGGATCAGAGTCGAGAGTGTGGTGCTGGAAATGAGGCTGGATTTCTGATGAAGGGCTTATGCCCGAAACGGCAACTCTCCTGTTCCATGGATGCTGCCTGACCTGCTGTGCTTTTCCAGCACCACAGTCTCAACTCATAACTCTGTAGTAGGTGGCCCAGAGTTAGGGTCATTACCACTGCGTTACAAGAGATCTCTTAAAGAGGTATATACTTGCATGGGAGGTAGTTCAGAAAAGGTCAAAAGTCTGATTCCTGGGATGAACTTTTTTTTTATATCAGGAGAGATTGCGCAGACTCACTATACATTCAATGGGGTTTAGAAAAATGAAATGTAATCTTACTGAAAACGCAAAATTTGACAGGGCAGGTGCTGGGAGGTTTTCTCTCATGGTGAAATCCAGAACTAGACAATGCAGTTTAAAAATAAGGAACCTCCTGTTTAAGATCCTCCTGTTCTGTCAGAAGGCTGTTAGTCTTTGGAATTCTCTTCCACAGACAGCAGTGGAGACCAGGTCACTGAATGTATTCAAGACTGAGTTAGACATTTTGTTGATGGACAAGGGACTAGAGGGCTATGGGCAACTGACTGGAAAGTGGAGCTACGTCCACAATCAGATCAACCACGATCTTACCATATGGAGGAACAGACTCGCGGGCTGAATGGTGTAGTGAGGTCAGCCAGGTGAACCTCATTCAATATAACTTCCCTGATTGGGACTGTTAGTCTGGTCCAGTCAGGGAGCCCTAGCTGACAGAATGTCAGAGTTTCTGTTCACTCTGGGAGCTGGCTCTGACGGAGCTGGATCAGTGCCAAGGACTCTCCACGTATAAAGAAAGAGTGACTTGGCAACAGGATACCAGCCTCTGTGCACTCTGACTTCTCGTGATCTTATAACCCAGTTGAACACAATACCAGGATTAGGAGAACATGACAAACAATTCACAGAAAATCAAAGCCACAGAGGAAAGTTTAGAAGATTTTGTAAATCTTAGGCAGAACGATCAAGCAAACTCCACAAAGTCTGGTTAGTGTCTCAATATCATTGCTGTCAGATTGCAGTGGGAATGGGCCCCTCATCTTGAATCCCGGATACCTGATATAGAGGAATCTTGATTATCCGGCAAGATCGCAAGGTCCTGATGCTCGGCTGTGATATGTTATCTGGAAATCTATTAACCAAATGAAATACTCTCCACAAGAGTCCTTCAGATAATCAAGGTTCCTCTGTACTTGAATAGAAAACAGTGTGTGTGTGTTGGGCCATTTCAAAGGGTGATTATGGGTATGTCAGACAGAAGTCACATAGAGCTGCCAGAGGAAGTGGTGGAGGGTGGTACAATTACAACATTTAAAAGGCATCTGGATAGGTATATGATTAGGAAGAGTTTGGAGGGATATGGGCCAAGTGCTGGCAAATGGGACTAGATTAATTTAGGATATCTAGTGGGCATGAATGAGTTGGACTGAAGGGTCTGTTTCCATACTGTATATCTCTATGACTCTATGACTTTAAGTCCAGATCAAGTGAAAACAGTAGTTTTGTCCCTCAAAGAGTAATAGTGAACCATTAAGGTTTTAAAAACCAATCTGACAGGTTGATGGCCAGTTTTACTGATACCAACTGAATTCAAATTTTCAAATTGTCATGGTTGAGTTTGAATTTGAACTGCTCTGAGTTATCTTTTCAAGCCTCCGACTTATTATTGTAATCACATAACTACGACAGGCCAGTATCTCGTTAACAATTCTAGAATGAAATGAAAGGAAGGATGGATTCTCAAGAATCTCTTACCTTGGTACCAATTTTCTCCATACTCTCCTCCTCCTCGTATATTGGCCACAGCAAGGATCCCACCCAGGTGCCGAACAAAAATCAGGTATGCAACGCTGGAAACACAGCACAGGCAGTAAGAAGGTGGGAGAGAAGTGATTCAACACACTGTAATGAACCTACAATCTATAACAGTGGTATGAGTTGCCTCAGGTAACTGGACACAAGCCTAGACTATCAAACCTAAACACAACTAATGCATGAAGTAATTTTCTGTTCGAATCAGTGGGTGGTGCCTCAAAGGGTGATTTTAGAAAAGACTTGCATTTCTTCATTGAAAACAAAAAGAGCTGAAGATCACAGCATCCATGGAGAGAGAGCAAGCTAACGTTTCGACTCTAGATGACCCTTCATCAGAGCTGAAGTGAAATGTGGAGGGGTCAGCATTTATGCGATGGTGGGGGTGGGAGAGGTGATGGAGTGGTGGGGGAGTAAGGATGTTGACCATTCAGATTAAGTGATCGGAAAGTGAGAATGGCAGAACAATGGTGTGTCTAACTGCCAGACTGGAAAGAACAGACACTCTCACGGGGGGGGGGGGGGGGGGGGGCGAGAACATGGTGACAGAGAATGAAACAAGTAAAGCTAAAAGAAAGGAAAGGGAGTGGATTCACAATTTGAAGGTGTTGAACTCAATATTTAAGTCCAGAAAGCTGTGAAGTGCCAAATGTGAAGGTGAGATGTTGCTTGTCTAGTTTGCACTGTGATTCGCAAGAGAACTGCAGCATGCCGAAGATTTTACAACACTTCACGCCAGTTCAGATGAAGAGTCATCTAGAGTCGAAACGTTAGCTTGTTGTCTCTCCATGGATGCTGTCTGACCCGATGGATCTCCAGTATTTTTTGTTTTCGGTGCAGATTCCAGCATCTGCTCCTACTTTGCATTTCTTCATCGCACTTTGTGACCTCAGGACATTGCAAAGTATTTCACAGCTAAACACAGTATGACTGAAATGTGTAGTGCGAGGAGCAGCCAATTTATGCACAGCAAGGAGATAAAGCAGCAGGTAATCTGTTTTGTTGATGCTGATTAACGGACAAATATGAGTCAGCATATTGCGGTAACTCCTTTCTTTCTCTTTAAATATTGCACTAATGAGGCTCCACAATAATGGGTCCCAGTGCTCTTCAATCAGCCGAGAGGAGGATTCAGTCAGGGGTCTTTTTTGGATTGGAGATGGCATCCCATCATCCTCCCCCGGGCCCATGAGGAACAATGAGCTAGCACAGAGAGTTACGTTAGCAGAATGCAAAGGATTATATTTTTACATGTAGCTGAGGATATTTTATTGTATTAAAGGTAATATATAAATTCGAATTGTTGTTGCATGAGAATGCCTTTCTTATTCATTTAACTAAATTGAAAAGACTTTCATATCCACGTATGAGCCTCCCTGCCTGATTTCACTCTGGCCATTTAGGGCTTTTGCCCAAAATGTCGATTTTCCTGCTTCTTCGATGCTGCCTGACCTGCTGTGCTTTTCCAGCACCACTCTAATCTAAACACTGTGTATAGTTAGGTTAATACAGGACCATTGACTGATTTGATTTGATTTACTATCACATACATTGAGATACAGTGAAAAGTATTGTTTTCCATGCTCACCAGACAAATCATACCTGTAAATCATAAGTACATCAGGGTAATAAAACAGAAGGCAGAATATACAGCGAAGGTGCAGAGAAAGATCAACTCTCATGTATGAGGTCTCCTCATAAGTCTGATAACAGCAGGGAAGAAGCTGTTCTTAAATCTGTTGGTATGTGCTTTTAAACCTTTGTATCTTCTGCCTGATGGAAGAGGGTGGCAGAGAGTATAATCATGTTGGCTGCTTTCTTGAGGGAGTGGGGAATGTAGACGGAGTTAATGGAAAGCAGGGTGGCTGTGATGGACTGTATGGTTTGAAGCAGCAAGCGGCTATCTGCCCCACCGTTCAGTTACATAGTCACTGAACTGTATTTGATCCTAACTAAAACAAAACAAAAGTGTAGATGCTGGAAATTGGAAATAGAAACAGCAACTGCTGGAGAAGCTCAACAGGTCTGGCAGCATCTGCAGAGAGAGAAAGCAGAGTTAACATTTCAGGTCCAATGACCCTTGTTCATGATGTGGAATTCTGAAAAAGGGTCCCCAGACTTTATACGTTAATTCTGCTTTCTCTCTTCACAGATGGTGCCAGATCTGTTGCGTTTCTATAGCAACTTCTTTTTCTCTAATTGATTTTCATTTTATGGCCTTTGATCCCTATTTCTTGATACTCTTATCTGACAAATTCAGTCTTAAAAGCTCCATTTGATTCCCCAGTATCCCCAGCCTTTCAGCGGTGATATCCCAGATTTCCGTAAAAAGAGAAGTTCCTGATTGTAATCCTGAATGACCTGGTATCATCTTTAGATTATACTCCTTTATTCTGAATTCTCCCACAATAGGAAATGGATTTACGAGGGGAGATAAAGAGAAACCCTATTATTTTAAACACTTTGATTACCTCACGTTTCACAAGTTGTAAACTCAAGACAATGCAAACAAATTTATTCAACTTCATCAGTTAATCCATTAAATCCCACTCCAATCTGCATCTGTTTTTTAAAAATGTATAGAATTCCTGCAGTGTGGAAATAAGCACATCAGCCCAGCAAGTCCACATCAACCATCCGAACAGTATCCTACCCAGACCCATTCCCCTCTCACTCTACATTTCTCCTGACTAATGCACCTAATCTACACATCCCTGAACACTATGGGTAATTTACCATGGCCAATTCACCTAACTTGCACAGCTTTGGATTGTGGGAGGAAACTAGAGGACCTGGAGGAAACCCGCGCAGATGTGGCGAGAATTTGCAAACACCACACAGACAGTTGCCTGAGGCTGGAATCAATCCCGGGTTGCTGGCGCTGTAAGGCAGTAGTCATAGAGATGTACAGCACGGAAACAGACCCTTTGATCCAACTCCTCCTTTTCGACCAAATATCCCAACCTAATCTAGTCCCATTCGCCCGCACTTGGTCCATATCCTTCCAAACCCTTCCTATTTATATACCCATTCAGATGCATTTTAAATGTTGCAATCGTACAAGCTTCCACCACTTCCTCTGGCAGCTCATTCCATACACATACCACCCTCTGTATGAAAACGTCGTCCCTTAGGTCCCTTTTACATCTTTCCCCTCTCACCCTCAATCTATGCCCTCTAGTTCTGGACTCGACCAACCCAGTGAATAGACTTGGTCTATTTATCCTATCCATGCCCCTCTGATGTTATAAACTTCTGTTAAGGTTACCCTGCAGCCTTTGACGCTCCAGGGAAAACAGCCTCAGCCTATTCAGCCTCTCCCTATAGCTCAAATCCTCCAACCCTGGCAACATCCTTGTAAATCTTTTCTGAACCCTTTCAAGTTTCACAACATCTTTCCGATAGGAAGGAGACCAGAATTGCACACAATATTCCAAAAGAGGCCTAACCAATGTCCTGTACAGCTGCAACATGACCTCCCAACTCCTATACTCAATGCTCTGACCAGTTAAGGAAAGCGTACCAAACGCCTTCTTTAATATCCTATCTACCTGCGACTCTACTTTCAAGGAGCTATGAACCTGCACTCCAAGGTCTCTTTGTTCAGCAACACTCCCTAGGATCTTACCATTAAGTGTGTAAGTCCTGCTAAGATTTGCTTTCCCAAAATGCTGCATCTCATATTTATCTGAATTAAACTCCATCTGCCACTTCTCAGCCCGTTGGCCCATCTGATCAAGATCCCGTTGTACTCCGATGTAGCCTTCCTCACTGTCCACTACACCTCCAATTTTGATGTAATCTGCAAACTTATTTACTATACCTCCTATGTTCATATCCAAATCATTTATATAAATTATGAAAAGCAGTGGACCCACCACCAATCCTTGTGGCATTTCACTGGTCACAGGCCTCCAGTCTGAAAAAGCAACCCTCCACCACCACCCTCTGTCTTCTATCTTCCAGCCCGTTCTGTAGCTAAATGGCTAGTTCTCTCTGTATTCCATGAGATCTAACCTCGCTATTCAGTCTCCTATGGAGAACCTTGTCGAACGCCTTATTGAAATCCATAATGATCACATCTACTGCTCTGCCCTCATCAATCCTCTTTGTTACTTTTTCAAAAAACTCTATTCAGTTCGTGAGACACGATTTCCCACGGACAAAGCCATGTTGACTATCCCTAATCAGTCCTTGCTTTTCCAAATACGTGGAAATCCTGTCCCTTGGGATTCCCTCCAACAACTTCCACCACTGACGTCAGGCTCACCGGTCTATAGTTCCCTGGCTTGTCTTTACCACCTTTCTTAAATAATGGCACTACGTTAGCCAACCTCTGGTCTTCTGGTACCTCACCTGTGACTATCGATGATACAAATATCTCAGCAAGGGGCCCAGCAATCACTTCCCTAGCTTCGCACAGAGTTCTCGGGTACATGTCCTTCTCCACAGTAAACACTGATACAAAATATTCATTTACTATCTCCCCCATCTCCTGTGACTCTACACAAAGGCTGCCTTGCTGATCTTTGAGGGGCCGTATTCTCTCCCTAGTTGCCTTTTTGTCCTTAATGTATTTGTAAAATCCCTTTGGATTCTCCTTAACCCTATTTGCCAAAGCTATCTCAGTAATGCTAACTACTGAGCCATCGTGCCGTAGTTTTCATTTATTTTGAAATCCCAGGCACTCAATAACCTATTGAGGATCCAAACTATTTCTCTGACACTTATAGGGATATGACACTAAAGTACTCACTGCACAGGTGTCATCATGTTGAAAAGGGGGACAGAAAGTTCTCTCAATGCTAAAGTTAACAGCAAAACAGCTCAGCACAACCAAAACACTTACTTGTAGCAGGGAGTTAGTGAATGATTGAATCCTCCATAGCCATGCAGGAATACTGGATGGGAACCATCTCGTTTGATACCTTTCTTGTGGACAATAAACATTGGGATCTTAGTCCCATCTTTACTGGAGTAAAAAACCTTTGAGACAAAGAAACATAACATGGTGATCTAGCAAGCAAATGCAACAAACCAATTGGTAAACACCTAAGCAGATTAATGGCTGTGTGTAATTCATTGCCAGTAACATTGACTCTTCCCTTCATGTCATTCTGCTCCACAAGGTACTAACTCCTTGGTAGCTCATCTGGAGTCTCTCTTCCTCAAACCTTCACCTTCTTTCAGATGTAAACTCATCGGAGTGATTGGGAATTTGTGGAAAGAGTGTGATGAGCAATCATGAATATTATAATTCCTATGATAGGGAGGATATTGTTAAGCTGAAGAGGGTTCAGAAGAGATTTACAGGAGTTAGCCAGGATTGGAGGGTTTGAGTTATGAGGAGAGGCTGGATATGCTGGGACATTTTTCACTGGAGCACAGGTGGTTGAGGGGTGATCTCATAGAAGTTTATAAAATCGTGAGGAATATAGATAAGGTGAATGCTGGGTATCTTTTCCCTAGGGTGGGGGATTTCAAGACTAGGGGGCATATGTTTAGAGGAGAAAGATTTAAAAGAAACATGGGGGCAAATTATTTTACACAGAGAGTGGTTCGTGTGTGGAATGAACCTCCAAAGGGCACAGTTACATTTGGATAAGTACATGAATAAGAAATACTTGGGAGGGATATGGGCCAAGTGCAGGCAGGTGGGACCAGTTTAGTTTGGAATTATGGTTGGCATGGACAGGTTGAACTGAAGGGTCTGTTTTCGTGCTGTATCACACTATGACTGTGACACCATTAACTGCTTTACATTCTTGTTCAAGTCCTGGCTCAATGGCCAGTGACAAAGGGGAAGCCACTTCAGATCCTTTCTTCAGAAGCACATTTTTCCCATGGAGTGGAGACAGGTGGACAATGAACAGAAACAGGGATCCTGTTTGATTCTATCCCAATGCAATCATAGCGTCTGAGTAGAAATGAATATTATAGATAAGGTGCGAGGATTGGACTGGTGGTGTTTCTCTGAATTGGAGCCACTATTTAGTTCCTCAAGTGAATAAAGATAAAAACCAAAAGAACTGCAGATACTGAAAATCAGAAACAAAGACAGAAATTGCAAGAAAAGTTCACAGGTCTGGCAGCAACTGAGGAGAGAAAGCAGAGTTAATACCTCAGGTTCAGTGACCATTCTTCAGAACTGATAGTGACTAGGAAAAAGTTGCTTTTTATGCAGAAGATAGGTTGGAGGAAGGGGACAATGTGTAAATGATAAGTGGAGTTGGGCCCAAGCCCAATCAACATCAAGCAATCTGTTCATTATCACATTGCTGCTTATGAGCAAATTGACTGCAATTCCTCTAGTGACAACAGCGGTTATAGTTAAAAACACTTTATCGATTGTAAAGCACTTTGAAAAACCTTCACGTTGTGAAACGTGTTATATAAATGCAAGACTACTTTTCAAGCTGATTTCTGTGATGTGAAGCATTCCCCACAAAACTTAAGAAGAATGAATCCAATTCAAAATTATTGATCCTATCAATATTTACAAATAAAATCGTTGGAAATTCTCATCACGTCATCTGAAAGGAAAACAGAAGACAGTGTTTTCAGATGTTCCCTTTCATTGCTCCACACCTGAGTCGACCAGGACTGAGAGATCTGCTTTGCATGAGCATTTTCAGATCTCATTCTCAGGCATGAACACCCCTACCTCCTTACGTTAGAGTGCAGCCTGCCAAAGAGCAGGGGACAAGATCCCGAGTGGTTCGTAAGCTCAGAGGCAGCAGGAGCTTCCATGTAGCTCTGTGCTAACCCTCTTAGTCTCACAGGCCTGTCCTGCACCTCTGCTTTTGTAAGTCCTTCCATCCCTTTCACAACTCTACTCTCCCGGCTTTCGGAGAGGTTGTGAGAATTTTCTAGCCTCAAAATGGAGTCACAGTGGGAAAAGGTTTAGGCAGGATTGCGATAAAATCTCACCTGAACTGTCTGATATTCAGAGAAATTGAAACCTTTGATCTCCACCTCCCTGAAAACTTTGGGTTCAAGAATTTCCTTCATCAGGTCACAGTGGTAGATGATTCCTGGGAGAGAACACCAAATCAAGTGAGAATGACATTGTGGTCCTTGCTGCAGCACACTCACAGTCACCATTTCTCTTCTGCTTTTATTAATGTTTATTTTTGGGATACAGGGAATTGCTGACACTACTCCTCTGAAACACACAAATATAAATGCAAATGTGCATGTCTGACTGTCTTTAGTTACTGGCTCAGTGAGCAGCAGACTGTGGATTCAGGCCCCACTCCAGAGGTAAGAGTGTTAAAGTTAGATTGATATTTCAGTGCAGTACAGACAGAGCTCTGTATTGTTGGAGGTACCAGCTTTCAGGTAAGGCCAAAACCAGTGCATGCATCTCCTCTCACAGCATTAAATGAAAGGTCTCGTGACACTGCTTACAGAAGAACATAAGGACTAGGAGCAGGAGCAGGCAATTCGGACTCTCAAACCTGCTCCGCCAATCAATACGATCATGGCTGATCTCATTTTGGCCTCAACTTTCCTGCCTGCTTTCCATAACTTTCAACCATTTACTAAGTCTTAAAGATGAGAGACTTAACAAACAATCCAGGTCTTTTTCAATATATAATTTCAATTACATCACACTGTAAACGTTTGCTATAAATTCTGTGTCTTATGATCTTACACTCCACAACCACCTGATGAAGGAGCAGTGCTCCAAAAACTATTATATTGCTGTTCCGGGGAGATTGCTGTGTGCAAATTACCCTCTGCATTTTCCACATTGTATCATTGACTTTTTACGAGCTGTGAAGCTCTTTGGAAGCTCCAAAGGTCTTGAAAGGCAACGTAGAAATGAGAAACATTTGTTTAAAATAGCAATCTGGTTATCTTGCACATTAGAGCACCCTGATCTTTAATTGGAGAAATTCCCTGGGAACTGTTGCTCAGTGATTGTGCTGGCTTCCCAGAGTTAACCACAAAGGAGCATTGTGTGTGGTTCCTATTGATGTGTACCACACCTTTAGCACATTTTATATTTAAAGGACTTAGTTAGATCTCATAATACAGGGAGAACTGGCTATTTGGATACAGAACTGGCTCGAAGGTAGAAGACAGAGGGTGGTGGTGGTGCAAGGTTATATTTCAGACTGGAGATCTGTGACCAGCAGTGCCACAAGGATTGGTGCTGGGTCTACTGCTTTTTACCCTTTATAGAAATGATTTGGATGTGAACATAGGAGGCATGGTTGGTAGGTTTGCAGATGACACTAAAATTGGAGGTGCAGTGAACAGCGAAGATTACCTCAGAGTACAATGGGATCTTGATCAGATGAGCTAATGGTTCGAGAGGTGGCAGATGGAGTTTAATTTAGAGGTGCCGCATTTTGGAAAGGCAAATCAGGGCAGGACTTATACACGTCATGGTAAGGTCCTGGGGAGTGTTGCTGAACAAAGAGATCTTGGAGTACAGGTTCATAGCTCCTTGAAAGTGGAGTCACAGGTAGATAGGATAGTGAAGGCAGCATTTGGTAAGCTTTCCTTTGTTGGTTAATGCATCTAATATAGGAGTTGGGAGGTTATATTGTGGCTGTACAAGAAATTGGTTAGGCCACTGTTGTAAAACTGCATGCAATTCTGGTCTCCCTGCTATAGGAAAGATGTTGTGAAACTTGAAAGGGTTCAGAAAAGATTTACAAGGGTGTTGCCCGGGTTGGAGGGGTTGAATAGACTGGAGTGTCGGAGGCTGAAGGGTGATCTTATAAAGGTTTATAAAATTATGACAAGATAGACAAGATCTTTTCTCCAGAGTGGAGAGTCCAAAATTAGGAGGCATAGATTTAAGTGAGATAAGAAAGATTTAAAAGGGACCTAAGGGGCAACTATTTCATGCAGGTGGTGGTATATGTATGGAATGAGCTGCCAGAGAAAAAAGTGGAGGATGGTACAATTACAACATTTGAAAGGCATCTGAATGTGTGTATGAATAGGAAGGATTTAAAGGGATATAGGCCAAGTGCTGACAAATGGGACAAGATTTATTTAGGATAACTGGTCAGCATGGACAAGTTGGACCGTAGGGTCTGTTTCTGTGCTGGATATCTGTATGACTCTATGACTTCTGTATGACTCTGCTTGACAGTTAGTTTGCCTGGCGTTTGCAAGTTGCACACACAAAGATCTGGAATCACACACAAGTTTGCTGTAATATTTGCTTCATAATATATAATGTGTTTTACTGTTTTAAATAAACTAAAAATCACAAAACACCAGGTTATAGTTCAACAGGTTTAATTGGAACCTGATTGTATTCTCCACAACCACCTGATGAGGGAGCGGTGCTCTGAAAGCTAGTGCTTCCAATTAAACCTGTTGGACTATAACCTGGTGTTGTGTGATTTTTAACTTTGTACATTGCAGTCCAACACCGGCATCTCCAAATCTTAAATAAACTAACTCATGATATGAATGAATCCCTGACAAGCAACTAATTATTAGTCCATTATCATTAACATGACATGGTGAACAGCGAAGAAAACATTGTGATAATAAAGTCTGTTGTGCTTGACCAGTGAGTAAGCAAGCAAATTAATCTGCAGATGAAACACATGGTTGACAGCATTAAACTATACTAAAATCTTCAGCGTCTTTGTTTTTTACAGCAAGGGGAAGTGTTGAAAACACAGCTTGCTGGTAAGCAGATAAATCCTTATCGAGAGGCAGTTTAGCTTTCTCTTTAGAGAGTGTCAGAATGCATGACAATTGATAGCAAGCAAGGGAAGGTCAAAAAAGCATTTTGTCAAAATGTCTACAAAATGTTCTAGCTTGAACTGGGACACATTAAAAATATTTAAACAGCATTCAGAGTTCTGGGTTCTAGATTTTGGAGTGTCCAATACAGAAAATCAAACCATTAAGATTTGCTGAGTATGAAGAATCACAAGACTCAACATATTAGGATTAAAAGGTGAAGCTGCCAAAAGAAATAGACCAAATTTGAAGATCAATTTAGAGTCAGATTAAACTTCTAGATTCAGCATGTAGAATTCATGTCATTTACACCATTGACCAGCTTGGGAGTAGATGCAGTGAAAAGGGCTCATTCTAAGATTTTACTGAAGGGGAGCTAGCAAACAGAATTAAGATGGTACTGCATCCACTCCCATGGAAACTTCCAGAAAGGTTTGCTTGACAAACCAATGACATATACTATCGAAGGGCTTCTCTTCTTTACAGTAAAGAGCCTAGATTGTTCCATCTTTGCTGAAAACTTTTGCTTCTGGTATTAATTTGTTTTTCATTAACATGTTTTTTCCCCCAATTTGGAGATGCCGGTGTTGGACTGGGGTGTACAAAGTTAAAAATCACACAACGCCAGGTTATAGTCCAACAGGTTTAATTGGAAGCACACTCGCTTGACAATCACCTGATGAAGGAGCGTCGGTCCGAAAGCGAGTGTGCTTCCAATTAAACCTGTTGGACTATAACCTGGTGTTGTGTGATTTTTAACTATGTTTTTTCCCAGTTGTTTGGTATCCTTTTTATAAAAACTTTTAACAGAACTGTGCACACTGCATCAAGCGAAGTCGAAACACTACTCGATTCAAGATCAACTTCTAGTTTATTTCTCTCTAAATAGGTAGAGTTGTTGATTTTCTTTTATTTAATAGATTTAATAAGCTGTCATATTATTTTTATTGATTTGTGTATCCATCTACAGCTGTCTCTCTCTGTGTATTGTACCTGGTGCCAGATAGGAGGTGAACTTATAGAAGATTTCTGTGTTCTTCTTTCGCCCACTGTATCCACCAATGCTGCCAACATCTAATGGGAGGTCTTTAAGGAAGGTTCCGGTAGCAAGGTCATACAGCTGGAGGATGTCCTTCACATCCTTTAAGTAGTCGACGACCAGGTATTTGTAATTAACGCACGTTGCCCAATCTGAAACACAGAGCCGCAAGGTTTGAAAAGACATTTGTGTTAGAAACTTTCAACCAGTGTATGAAATGGTGATGGCCATGTCTCACCCAAGACATCCTTCGGGTGCTGGGGAATAAGCTGCTTCCATTGTGAAGGAGCTGGCTGCTCGAGGTTAATGTTGAGAACTCGGTAGCGAGGGGCATCAAGGTTAGTCCTGAATGTGAACACGGGCCCTTCATTTGTAATGTAACTGTACTCTGCATCAAAGTTGTCGATCAGTTTAACCCAAGGTAAGAGGCCTGTAAAAGTCATGCAATGAGTTTTTCAAGCATTGAAAATAACCAAATTATAAACAACAGCAGCTAGAGCATCACATCAGAACATTACATGAAATAAAACAAGCCAAAAACTTCATTGGAATATTATCAAATGGATTTTGACACCAAAGGAGGGGACATTAAGACAGGGAAAAGAACCTTGGTCAAAGAGGTAGGTTTTAAGAAGCATCTTCAAGGAGGAATGAGAAGCCAGAGAGGCAGAAAGATTGAGGGAGGAACATCCAGAGCTTCAGGCCTAGGCAGCTGAACGTTTAAGGGTGAAGGAATTAAACCAGGGATGTTCAAGATGCCAGAATATGAGAAGTGCCATTACTTTGGAGAACAGTCAGATTGAAGGATGGTACAAAGATATGGAGGGCTGAGACCTGGAGAGATTTGAAGATGAGGATAAGATTTAATTACAGATTAATTAGAATGTTAACAATGGCTGAGGGGATGAATAGCTTGACCCTGTTCCACAGGTGTTATATATTGTCTAGGTGAATTGGGACTAATCGTCTTTTCTCATCCTTGACATAGATCACATCCCTTTATAACTGATACTGTGAGTGGGGACGTCAGTGTGACGCAGATAGGGTTTTACTGCATCAGAGGATCTTCTCTCTGAGATGGGATGGGCAATGTTCATAAGTACCTGGTACATACCAGTTATGCCATTTGGTAGCAGGTGCAGATCGCAGTACCAGACCTGGTTCTTAGGTTGACAACCATCTCGAATATATAACCCTACATAGCGACCATCATCAGAAACCTAATTGAAAACACAGAGCATTAAAAGCTGTTCAAGGAGGCAATCATTCCAGCTGGGAACTACCATCTTCAGCAAAATACATTGCAGGAGATTAAATGTTCCAGCTGGAAAAAAAGAGTGAAAATGGACAACATTCTTTCATACGGAGTCCACACCTTCTTTGCAATTGCCTGAAGATTTCCTTGAGGCACTCTTGGAATAGGGAGGAACATCTGCTCACAACAGACCATAATCTTCATTATTTTTGTTGTTATGTAAGTGAGAGTGACCACCCATTTACTCAAAGCAAGATCCCTCAAAAAGTAGGAAGATGAACTGTACCAAATGTACAGCACAGAAACAGGACATTCAGCCAAACTGGTGCATGATGGTGTTTATTGTCCACTCAATCCTCCTCCCATCTCTCTTCATCTTAGTTGATTCTTTCTCCCTGGTAGATGTATCATGTTTTCTCATAAATATGTTGAAAGTATTCACCTGAACCATTTGATATAGCAATGGCCTCCCTGTTTTAACCACTCGCTGGATAAAGACATTATCCTCAATTGATTTGTGACTATCTTATATTTATAGTCCCTAGCAGTGACAATATCATGTTGAGTCATAGACTCAGAGATATACAGCACGGAAGCAGACCCTTCGGTGCAACCTGTCCATGCCGACCAGATATCCCAACCTAATCTAGTCCCACCTGCCAGTGTCCAGCCCATATCCCTTCAAACCTTTCCTATTCATATACCCATCCAGATGCCTCTTAAATGTTGTTATTGTACCAGCCTCCACCACTTCCTCTGGCAGCTCATTCCATATATGTACCACCCTCTGCGTAAAAGGTTGCCCTTTAGGTCCCTTTTATATCTTTCCCCTCTCATCCTAAACCTATGTTTAGGAAGCCCCCACCTCAGGGAAAAGATTTTGTCTATTTATCCTATCCATGTCCCTCATGATTTTATAAACCTCTATAACATCACCCCTTGGTCTTGGACGCTCCAGGGAAAACAGCTCCAGCCTCTTCAACCTCTCCCTGTAGCTCAAAGCCTCCAACCCTGGCAACATCCTTGTAAATTCATCGCTAACTATTTATTTTTGAAAGGTCCGCAAGTGGTAAATGAAGCAAAGGACCATCTAGTCCACTGGTTAAGGAAAGATTGACTGATCACCAAGAAGAGCTTGTCTCTTCCTTCAAAATAGAGACATGGAATCTTTCTCATCCACCTCAGAGAACAGACTACGCTTTGGCCCAATGCCTCAACTTCCAACAGTTCAGCACTTCCTTAGTACTGCAGTTGCCAGAAAATGGCCCAAGCTTACTAGTGAGAGAACATTAATCTCTGAACCAAGCTGATATTAACAATTTACCTTGGCTCCTCCGCTCCATTTGGGATTATCTGGGAATTCTGCACACAGGATATCCTCTGACTGGTCAGTGCCAAGCATATGGTAGTAAAGTTTCTGATGAATGTTAGATGTGGTTTCAGTGCCTGTAAAAGATGTCTTCAGTAAGTCACACATTGAACATCACTAAATCACCATTCACAGTGAACACGAGTTACACTTCAAAAAAGATTTAGTTTGATCTCTTTGGAAAAGAGAAGTTCAACAGCTTAAAGGGAAAAAAAAATCAGAATACAACCAAAACTTGGGACAGAAAATATACAAAGGTTTGAAAGGAAAGAGCAGAAAGGATACAGGAATCATGTCATGAAGATGTCAAAACTCAGTATACAATTTGTTGATGTCATGGTGTAATTGATGTTCTTGGTCTATACAGAGGCCAATGTTACAAGATGCTATCTCTGTATTTACAGCCACAATTCACTTACATACAGTAGCTTTAACATGTAAAGATACCCTTAGGCACTTCAAAGGATCAATTATCAAAAAAGATCTAATAGTGAGGCATGAAATATTATGTTGGGACTAGTAATTATTTCATCAAACCACTCTTTCTCTTTACCAGCTTAGGTCCGTCCTTTAAACCAGTGACTTAACTACAAAATGTAAGCTGATAATAGGGGTGACATGGTGGTTCAGTGGTTAACACTGCTACCTTACAGCGCCAGGGACCAAGGTACAACCCCACCCTCAGGCAACTGTCTGTGTTAAGTTTGCACATTCTCCCTGCATCAGGGTCGGTTTCCTTCCACACTCCAAAGATGTTCAGGTTAGGTGGATTGGCCACAGGAAATGCAGGTTTATAGGGTTGGTTCTGGATAAGGACGCTCTTCGGAGGGTCAGTGCTGTCTTCGGAGGTAAATGGCCTGCTTCCACACTACAAATTCTATAAGTTCAGTGCAGTACTGAGGGGTGTGCCTTACTGTCACAAGTGCCATCTTTTGTATAAGGCATTAAATTGATCTGACCTTTCACTAGATGGAAAAGATGCCCTGGCACCATGTTGAAGAAGGACAGGGCAGTTCTCCTCACATCTTAACATTTTTGCCCTGATTGATATTTTGAAGTATTAGCTGGCCTTTACCACATTGCTGTTAGTGGGAGCTTGCTGTGTGCAAATCGGCTGCTATGTTTCCTGCATTACAACTTATTCCAGAAGTACTTCATTGGCTGCACCTGGGGAATCACTGAGCATCAAATAAAGGCAAGTCTTTCTTTGATCAAACTTTTGATCACCTGTTGTAATATCTCTTTATGTGGCTTAATGCCAAGTTTACTGTCTGATAAGTGCTCCTGTGAAATACCTTAGGATATTAAAGGTGCCGTATAAATGCAGGTTATTGTTTGTTATACCACAGCTCTATAATGTAACCTTTATATATTTATCTCTTACCCAACCCCACACATACCATCTGTACTGCCGTCTTGCTCAGGGTACCGGTTATAGAAGACACCTTTCCCATCGTGAGTCCAGGACAGGCAGCTAAACTTCACCTTTTCTAGAGTGTCTGGTAGATCTTCAGGACCTTCAACCTTCAGAAATTTGATTGTGATCCAATCAGAGCCACTCTTGCTGAGTCCATACGCCAAGTACTCATCGTCATCGGAGAATGCCAGCACTAGGTGAATAAACAAAGTCAGGCTTCAGGCCAGGCCTGTTGTTGTTTGGCATTGACACCATCAGGAGATTGGGGTAATCATGTACTTTTCTGGGATGACAACATTTTCTTACATCATAGAAAAAAGGAAGAGGCCATTTGGCCCAACATGCCCATGCTAGCTTTTTAAAAGAACAGTTCAATTTCATCTTAGATCTTCACATATAATCCTACATATTAAATTTTCTTCAAATGCTGTTTAATTGACTTTTGAAATTTCTTTGAGCTTTGTTTCCACAATCTTTTCAGCAAGTGTGTTACAGATTTTAACCATCTATGACAGTTTACCTTATCTAAAGCCCTCAAATTGAAAACATCTATTAGTTCTCCCCTTATCCTTCTCTGGGAGAAAGTGAGGACTGCAGATGCTGGAGATCAGAGCTGAAAATGTGTTGCTGGAAAAGCGCAGCAGGTCAGGCAGCATCCAAGGAACAGGAGGATCGACGTTTCGGGCATAAGCCCTTCTTCAGGAAGGGCTTATGCCCGAAACGTCGATTCTCCTGTTCCCTGGATGCTGCCTGACCTGCTGCGCTTTTCCAGCAACACATTTTCAGCCCTTATCCTTCTCTGCTTTGTTACATCATGATTCTTTAGAATGAAATACATTTAATAAATATAATGTGAAAATTACTAACTTGCAAATGCCACATGGATATAGTTAAAAATCAAACAACACCGGACTATAGTCCAACAGGTTTATTTGGAAGCATTAGCTTTCAGAGTGCTGCTCCTTCATCAGATGGTTGTGTAACCACCTGATGAAGGAGCAGTGCTCCAAAAGCTAGTGCTTCCAAATAAACATGTTAGACTATAACCTGGTGTTGTGTGATTTTTAACTTTGTACACTGCAGTCCAACACCGGCACTTCCAAATCACATGGATACAAATTGCTGTTTGCCTATCATGCTGATTATGTAATAGTGAATACATAGTCCAATTTTCAACTTGTCCTTTGGTACAATGGAAAGTTTTGTCCTAAAGCCCAAAATTAATTTGGACACCACATAGTGGTAGATTTTGCAAGGCACTCTGCTGCAGATAAAGCCTCATGTGGAGCCAACATGAATCGTAAATTCCTTGATTTGGAGATGCCGGTGTCGGATTAGGGTCTATAAAATTCAAAATCACACAACACCAGGTTATAGTCCAAAAGGTCTAATTGGAAGCACTAACTTTCAGAGTGCTGCTCCTTCACAACATCCTGATGAAGGAGTTGCACTCCAAAAGCTGCTGCTTCCAATTAAACCTGTTGGACTATAACCTGGTGTTGTGTGATTTTTAACTTCATAAATTCCTTGGCACTCTATCCCTCCAAATCTCCAACCAACATTAACCACATACAGCAATGCCAACAGGAGAACATTGAGCTCTTCAAATCTGTTCTCCATCATTTAGACTAATCTGCACCTCAAATCATATCCCTTGTTTAGCTAACAAACACTTATTGGTCAGTTTTGAATTCTCCAACTGGTGCTCAATGTGCACAACTTTTTCAGCAAACAAATTCTGAATTTTCACCTCCCTTTGCATGAAAAGGTGATTCCCAATTTCAAACCCGAGCAATCTGGTTCTTGGATGGCACAGTGGTTTGCACTGCTGCCTCATTATGCTAGGAACTTGGGTTCGATTCCACCCAGTGCCTGTGTGAGTTTGCACATTCTCCCCGTGTCTGTGTGGGTTTCCTTCAATAATCAAAAGATGTGCTCTTACGTGGAGTAGCCATGGGACATGCAGGGTTAGAGAGGTAGGTCTGGGTGGGATGCTGTTTGGAGGGTGGATGCAGACTTGATGGGCCAATGGGATGATTCTGCACTGTAGGGATTCTACTTTTAAGACTGTGCCCTCTGTTTCTGTACTCCCCCCACCAGAGCTTGTCTATATGTAATCCATCAGATCTCTTTTGCAATCTTGAATACCTTGATAAGTCAGGCCTTCTAAACACAAAGGAATATAACGAAACAATTTTATGTACTCTTCACCCAGAATGATTCTGGTGAGTTTGCATTGCACCTAATCCAAGGCAAATGTACCTTTCATGAGGTGCAGGAGAACAGAACCACATTTAGGGACTGGCTCTTATCAATGCTTTTAAAATCATGATTAAAATCACATCCTCCTCCCAGCATCCCCAACACCCCTAAACTACCAGCATTAAGTAATGAATAGAAAAAGAGGAGTTCAGGTTTATCATCTGACTCCCTCCTTTATTTTGAAGAAAAGTAAAATTAAGCTGGAGGAATAAGACTCCACCTACTCGTTAAGGCCACAGTCCCATCCTCGGACAATTTGTTAGGATCCAAAAACACTCGAGCCTCTCCATCCAGGGAATCCTGGACATACAACACATACTGGTTCTGTAGTCCAGAGTTGTGGAAGTAAAAATACCTGCAAAACAGGAATTTGACACTCAGCAAGGCCTGATTACATCTTCAGAACAGTCTTACCTGTTCATTTTCTTTCTTTGCTAAGGCTACCATCTTTCTCCACATCTAAGTTTATTCATTAGGTGTAAACTTAAATAGTAGGTGTTGACAAGCTATTTGGCTGCATTTAGCATCACAGATGAGCTCAGTCCTGTCCACTCAGGCTCAATGGACTGACTGTTCCCTCAGTGTCCACACTCTATGGGTTCAAGTCCCATTCCACAGGACACTTGGACACACTGCTCTGGAAGTCAGATTTTGAGTCAACATGTAGAGAGTCAGCTGAATGATTTGTTTCTGTGATGTAAATCTTTCTGTTTTAATGTAATTGAGGTGAGAATCTAGGCTGACATGATGGTGCAGTATTGAGGGAAGAGTACAATAGATGGTCAAATATGTTTCCTCAGGGTTCACAGAAACTAGAACAACTTGCTACCATTAACCTACTGCCAAATGTCAACTGAAGTACTTGGGTTATCTTGGCAAGGTCAGCATTTATTACCCATCCTTAGTTTCCCTGAAATGATGATGCTGAACCTTCTCCTTGAAGCACTGCTGTCATTGGTAGCAGTTTTATATAACTGTGTTTCACAAGGCCTAAACAGTGGGCAGTTTAGGGAAAGCCACTTGATATGGGGTGACCATAAGACATAGGAGTGGAAGTAAGGCCATTCGGCCCATCGAGTCCACTCCGCCATTCAATCATGGCTGATGCGCATTTCAGCTCCACTCACCAGCGTTCTCCCCGTAGCCCTTAATTCCTCTAGACAACAAGAATCTATCAATCTCGGCCTTGAAGACATTTAGCGTCCCGGCTTCCATTGCACTCCGTGGCAATGAATTCCACAGGCCCACCACTCTCTGGCTGAAGAAATGTCTCCGCATTTCTGTTCTGAAATGACCCCCTCTAATTCTAAGGCTGTGTCCACGGGTCCTAGTCTCCTCGTCTAACTGAAACAATTTCCTAGCATCCACCTTTTCCAAGCCATGTATTATTTTGTACGTCTCTATTAAGTCTCCCCTTAATCTGGAAATAGGCACTTTTTGATGAAGGATGCCAGGTTCCATTCCCTGAAAGGCATTAATGAACCACTTGGTCAATCTGCATTGATCTGACAGTTGCATGGATCACTTTGAGATTTTTAATGATGGAATTCAAATTCACAAACTGTCCATGGTGTAACTTGATCCCACTTTTTCTGAATTCCTGTCCTGTAACATAACCACTAAAGTAACAAATCCCTTGGTGATGGAGCTCCAGCAATACTTACAATTCTCTGCATGGCCAACAAAACAAAATGTTGCCAATTGAAGCCCCTCAAGGATTATCCCCAACACCAGCTCCCCAACCCTGGCCAACCCCAGCCTCACCAATACAGCACTCACCGCTTCCCTTTCCTGCAAGGGCAGCCATATTTGGGGTAGTCAAATAGTTCAGTCATCCGCTCCTTGAGCTTGTTCTTGACTGTGCACTTTTCCAGGAAAGGCATTGTTAGCTTGTTCTGGGCTTCCACAAATGCCTGAAAAACATGGAGGTCTAGATTACAAAGAATAACTGACCTTCACCTCCAACTGGTGTGAGCAAGGCACTTGAGGCCAGGCTGAGGTATACTGCTATCCAGTGCAGAGGCCTTTATCCAGTTTCTGTAGCTGACCCAGTGGAACATAATGCAACTAGGCATCACATATGTTTATATCATATATACTGTACATACTCATCTACTTCATGCACTATGTATATGATATGCATGACATATATACATCTATATATTTACTCTATACAATTATGCTTAAGATTACATCTGCTGAAAGCATCATACACATTGTCCAGGGCAGAATAGTACCCACCCAATGGAATTGACAGAAATATGCTAACCAAGAGAGTGCATGGACAGGTTTACCTGAAGTTAGGTAATCTCTCACCTTGGTCTGTTCACTGTTAGGATCTTCAAGCCAGGCATAAGGATCTGGTACCTTAATCCCATGATAATCATCCACCTGGAATAATCAGGAATATAAACCTTGGTTATTTACATGAAACATTTACAACAGTAACTGGGAAAAGAAGTCAACAGAGAAGAGTGAAGATGAGATCTAATAATGGTCTTTAAAAATCATAAATTGAGAGTTTATTAATGGGGTGGATTTAAAGAAATTGTATGCGCTAATGAGGACCTGGGATTTTCAAATTTACTTATATATCATAGGCATCACTGGCTGACCAGCATTAATTGCCCTTGAGAAGATGAGCTGCCTTCTTGAACCATTGCAGTCCATATGCTGTAAGTATATCCACAATGCTGTTAGGAAGAAAAGTCTAGGATTTTGACCCTTGTGACATATGTCAAAGTCAGGATGGTGAGTGGCTTGGAGGAGAATTTGCAGGTATGGTGTCCCCATGTATAATTTGCCCTTATCCTTCCAGATGGAGTTGATCATAGGTTTAGAAGGTGCTGCCTGAGGATTAGAGATTAGATCCCCTACAGTGTGGAAACAGGCCCTTCAGTCCAACCAGCCCCATTTCCTTCTGACTAATGCACCTAACACTATGGGCAATTTAGCATGACCAATTCACCTGACGTGCACATCTTTGTGACTGTGGGAGGAAACCAGAGCACCCAGAGGAAACCCATGCAGACACGGGGAGAATGTGCAAACTCCACACAGACAGACACCCAAGGCTGGGATTGAACCTGGGACCCTGGTGCTGTGAGGCAGCAGTGCTAACCACTGAGCCACCATGCCACCCTAAAGGATCTTTAATTAATTTCTGCAGTGTGTCTTGTAGATAGTACACACTGCTGCTACTGTGTGTCACTGGTGGAGGGAGTGGAGGTTTGTGGATGTTGTGCCAATCAAATGGGCCGCTTTGTCCTCAATGTGTTGTTGGAGCTGAACCCATCCTGTTAAATGGGGAGTATTCTATCACACTCCTGACTTGTGCCTTGTAGATGATGGACAGGCTTTGAGGAGCTGGAAATGTGTTGCTGGAAAAGCGCAGCAGGTCAGGCAGCATCCAGGGAACAGGAGAATCGACGTTTCGGGCATAAGCCCTTCTTCAGGAATGGGGAAAGTTTGTCCAGCAGGCTAAGATAAAAGGTAGGGAGGAGGGACTTGGGAGAGGGGCGTCGGAAATGTGATAGGTGGAAAGAGCAACACATTTCCAGCTCTGATCTCCAGCATCTGCAGACCTCACTTTCTCCTCACAGGCTTTGAGGAGTCAGGAGCTGAGTAACTTGCTGCAGTATTTCTGACCTGCTTTTGTAGTTACTGTGTTTATGTGGCGAGTGAGTTTCTGGTCAATGGTAAGCCCCAAGATATTAATAATGTTTTAACATTAAGTTTTAATATAAAATAGATACAAAGAGATGAAATAAAGAATTTGGGAAGAATTACTTTGCTCTGAGAGATGTAAAAATGTGTCACGAGTTATTTGAACGATTGAAGCAAATATTATTGATGCTTTGAATGGAATATTTGAATAAAAAAAGAGAAGAGATAGAGGTCATTTAGCCCTGGAGCCTGTGGTACCATTCTCTGACCAGCCACTGTAGGGTGATGAAACATTTTCCACAGTCCACGTGACTCAGTTGGAAGGATTTCAGCCAAAAGCTCAGGTTGATCCATAATCCCCTCGGGGTAAGGGACTTGCTGTCGGCGCTGGTTTGAATAACGAATTGCCGAAAACTGGCCAGCTCATGGTGCTCGAAAATAAAATCCAAACCTTGTGCTGAATCTTAAAGAGTCTTGAGATCAGGAACTGAGAACCGTGGAGATTTACCAGAGTTAACCTCGGGGTTTACACGATACACTGACTAATCAGCTTTTATTGCGATTTTGTTTCAAATTTTAGTTTTAAAACATTATCCATGTCCTCGGAGAGAGTGCAGCGAATGGAAAGTGAAACTTCCCCCTCTTTCAGTTTCATTACGGCACGTGTTTAATTATTTTCCCCAGTTTGCCCCTGATCGTGCCCGAATCCCCAGCATCGCCCGCCCCCGGATTGTTCACCTCACCCTGGTCTGGTCCCTCTCAGGCTCGGGGTATCTGAGATCCATCCCGCCCCGCTCCTCTCTGTGGAATCAGCCGAACTCTGTTCCGACCCCGCTCGGTTTCTTACGCCGCCTCTTCCGGGAGTGAACTCCGCCTGCTCTCCCATACCCCCTACCCCCCCCCCAGGCACAGGTGTACACACTCCCTCAGGAGAAAGTGAGGACTGCAGATGCTGGAGATCAGAGCTGAAAAATGTGTTGCTGGAAAAGCGCAGCAGGTCAGACAGCATCAAAGGAACAGGAGAATCGACGTTTCGGGCGTAAGCCTTTCTTCAGGAATGAGGAAAGTGTGTCCAGCAGGTTAGGATAAAAGGAAGGGAGGAGGGACTTGGGGAAGGGGGGTTGGAAATGCAATAGGTGCAAGGAGGTTAAGGTGAGGGTGATAGGCCGGAGAGGGGGTGGGGGCGGAGAGGTCAGGAAGAAGATTGCTGGTTAGGAAGGCGGTGCTGAGTTCGAGGGATTTGACTGAGACAAGGGGGGGGCGGGGAATGAGGAAACTGGAGAAATCTGAGTTCATCCCTTGTGGTTGGAGGGTTCCTAGGCGGAAGATGAGGCACTCTTCCTCCAACTGTCGTGTTGCTATGGTCTGGCAATGGAGGAGTCCAAGGACCTGCATGTCCTTGGTGGAGTGGGAGGGGGAGTTGAAGTGTTGAGCCATGGGGTGGTTGGGTTGGTTGGTCCGGGTGTCCCAGAGGTGTTCTCTGAAACGTTCCGCAAGTAGGCAGCCTGTCTCCCCAATATAGAGGAGGCCACATCGGGTGCAGCGGATGCAATAAATGATGTGTGTGGAGGTGCAGGTGAATTTGTGGTGGATATGGAAGTATCCCTTGGGGCCTTGGAAGGAAGTAAGGGGGGAGGTGTGGGCGCAAGTTTTGCATTTCTTGCGGTTGCAGGGGAAGGTGCCGGGAGTGGAGGTTGGATTGGTGGGGGGTGTGGACTTGATGAGGGAGTCACGGAGGGAGTGGTCTTTTTGGAACGCTGATAGGGGAGGGAAGGGAAATATATCGCTGGTGGTGGGGTCTGTTTGGAGGTGGCGGAAATGACGTCGGATGATACGGTGTATATGGAGGTTGGTGGGGTGTAGGTGAGGACCAGTGGGGTTCTGTCCTGGTGGCGGTTGGAGGGGCTGGGCTCAAGGGCGGAGGATCGGGAAGTGGAGGAGATGCGGTGGAGGGCATCGTCGATCACGCCTGGAGGGAAATTGCGGTCTTTGAAGAAGGAGGCCATCTGGGTTGTACGGTTTTGGAACTGGTCCTCCTGGAAGGACCTCCTCCCACCCTGCCCCTTGTAAAAACGCCATCCCATATTTCCAATTCCTTTGTCTCCGTCGCATCTGCTCCCCAACACACCCCATCCTCCTGGATACCCCGTGCTGGCCTCTTACCCGCCCTCGATCTCTTCATCGCCAACTGCCACCGCAACATTAACCGCCTCAACCTCTCCACCCCTCTCACCCACTCCAACCTCTCACCTTCAGAACGTGCAGCCCTCCACTCCCTCCATTCCAACCCCAACCTCACTACAAACCGGCAGACAAGGGAGGCGCGGTAGTAGTTTGGCGCACTGACCTTTACACCGCTGAGGCTAAACGCCGGCTCGCAGACACCTCCTCCTACTGCCCCCTTGAACATGACCCCACCTCCCACCACCAAACATTCATCCCCCAGACCATCCATAACCTCATCACTTCAGGGGATCTCCCATTCACCGCCTCCAACCTCATAGTCCCACAACCCCGCACCTCCCGCTTCTACCTCCTGCCCAAAATCCACAAACCTGACTGCCCCGGCCGACCCATTGTCTCCGCCTGCTCCTGCCCCACCGAACTCATCGCTGCATACCTCGACACGGTCCTTTCCCCCTTAGTCCAAGAACTCCCCACCTACGTTCGGGACACCACCCAAGCTCTCCATAATTTTCGCTTCCCCGGTCCCCAACGCCTTATCTTCACCATAGACATCCAGTCCCTGTACACCTCCATCCCCCATCACGAAGGACTCAAAGCCCTCCGCTTCTTCCTTTCCCGCCGTACCAACCAGTACCGTTCTACTGACACCCTCCGACTGACTGAACTGGTCCTCACCTTGAACAACCTCTCTTTCCAATCCTCCCACTTCCTCCAAACCAAAGGAGTAGCCCTGGGGACCCGCATGGGCCCCAGCTATGCCTGCCTCTTCGTAGGATATGTGGAACAGTCCATCTTCCGCAGCTACACTGGCACCACCCCCACCTTTTCCTCCGCGACATCGATGACTGTATCGGCGCTGCCTCGTGCTCCCACGAGGAGGTTGAACAGTTCATCTACTTTACCAACACCTTCCACCCCGACCACAAATTCACCTGGACAGTCTCAGACTCCTCCCTCCCCTTCCTAGACCTTTCCATTTCTATCTCGGGCGACCGAATCAACACGGACATTTACTATAAACCGACCGACTCCCACAGCTACCTGGACTACACATCCTCCCACCCTGCCCCCTGTAAAAACACCATCCCATATTCCCAATTTCTTCGTCTCCGCCGCATCTGCTCCCAGGAGGACCAGTTCCAATACCATACAACCCAGATGGCCTTCTTCTTCAAGGACAGCAATTTCCCCCCAGACGTGATCGACGATGCTCTCCACCGCATCTCCTCCACTTCCCGCTCCTCCGCCCTTGAGCCCCGCCCCTCCAACCGCCACCAGGACAGAACCCCACTGGTCCTCACCTACACTCCACCAACCTCCATATACAGCGAATCATCCACCGTCATTTCCGCCACCTCCAAACAGACCCCACCAGGGATATATTTTCCTCCTCTCCCCTATTAGCATTCTGGAAAGACCACTCCCTCCGTGACTCACTCGTCAGGTCCACACCCCCCACCAACCCAACCTCCACTCCCGGCAACCGCAAGAAATGCAAAACTTGCGCCCACACCTCCCCCCTTACTTCCCTCCAAGGCCCCAAGGGATACTTCCATATCCACCACAAATTCACCTGCACCTCCACACACATCATTTATTGCATCCGCTGCACCCGATGTGGCCTCCTCTATATTGGGGAGACAGGCCGCCTACTTGCGGAACGTTTCAGAGAACACTTAGTGGGCGGCACGGTGGCACAGTGGTTAGCACTGCTGCCTCACAGCGCCAGAGACCCGGGTTCAATTCCCGCCTCAGGCGACTGACTGTGTGGAGTTTGCACGTTCTCCCCGTGTCTGTGTGGGTTTCCTCCGGGTGCTCCGGTTTCCTCCCACAGTCCAAAGATGTGCAGGGTCAGGTGAATTGGCCATACTAAATTGCCCATAGTGTTAGGTAAGGGGTAAATGTAGGGGTATGGGTGGGTTTCGCTTCGGCGGGTCGGTATGGACTTGTTGGGCCGAAGGGCCTGTTTCCACACTGTAATCTAATCTAAAAAAAAAACTTCTGGGACACCCGGACCAACCAACCCAACCACCCCGTGGCTCAACACTTCAACTCCCCCTCCCACTCCACCAAGGACATGCAGGTCCTTGGACTCCTCCATCGCCAGACCATAGCAACACGATGGTTGGAGGAAGAACGCCTCATCTTCTGCCTAGGAACCCTCCAACCACAGGGGATGAACTCAGATTTCTCCAGTTTCCTCATTTCCCCTCCCCCCACCTTGTCTCAGTCAAATCCCTCGAACTCAGCACCGCCTTCCTAACCTGCAATCTTCTTCCTGACCTCTCCGCCCCCACCCACTCCGGCCTATCACCCTCACCTTGACCTCCTTCCACCTATTGCATTTCCAACGCCCCTTCCCCAAGTCCCTCCTCCCTACCTTTTATCTTAGCCTGCTGGACACACTTTCCTCATTCCTGAAGAAGGGCTTATGCCCGAAACGTTGATTCTCATGTTCCTTGAATGCTTCCTGACCTGCTGCGCTTTTCCAGCAACACATTTTCAGCTACACACTCCCAGATCCATATCAGAGACCCCCAACTCTAGCGGCCAGGTCACACAGATCAAAGCCCAGACACTGCCCTTTGTTCCCTTGACCCTCCACTTCCCTCAGGCCACCCCGTCCCCTCCATCACCCTCTGCCCTACCTCCCAGCTCCCAATTCACTGCATTACCCTCTGCTCCCCTATAGTGCCCCTGCACTGTCCTCAGCTCATTGCCTCTACAGCCACAATGCGCCTTTATTTAAACCAGGGTATGGAGATGGTCGCCTTTTGCATTCAAATTAATCCTGACTTCCATTTACTCTTGTGCGGGGTGGGGGAGGGTGGAATGAATGAACTGGGTATAGCATAGCAAGGGAAGTTGTTCCAAAGGGATCAAGCCCACGAGAGACCCTTTGCCTTTAACCAAAGAGAGCAAATAAACCTGAAGTGACTTTAATTCAAATGCTAGATCGTCCCTCAGCTTGGTGTTCATTTTTACTAACTGCATCTTCGTGAAAAGCCTTGTGTTGATTTTCTGTGAAAAAATAAATAAATGCAGGTTCTTGATGAGATGATAAAGACTTCTAACCGCCCTCTAACTAGGAAAGCTGTTCACGGTAATAAAACTAAGGCCACAGCCTGGTGAGTGATAGCAACAAGAGCATAGCTGAATGCCACTCTTGAGGCAGTGTGTAGGGACTTGTGCTGTGATTTAACCCCATGCAGTACCTGTCTTGGAAGTACTTGCTGAGAAAGAGTGAGAACACTTTCCTCCCTATCTCTGGGAGTGTGTGAAAGATAGTGTAAAAGGAATTTCATTGTGTACCTAATCTGCGCTATACCTGCTGGGTA
Source organism: Chiloscyllium plagiosum (assembly GCF_037043375.1). Taxonomy (NCBI): domain Eukaryota; kingdom Metazoa; phylum Chordata; class Chondrichthyes; order Orectolobiformes; family Hemiscylliidae; genus Chiloscyllium; species Chiloscyllium plagiosum. The sequence goes on from NW_028270168.1 coordinate 19,282,733, forward strand.
AAAGCAACACAAGACAACGTATATAAACTGAATCGCAGGAGCAGAGCAGGTGGGATCTTAGTTTAATACCTAATGTGAAAGGTGGTACCTTAACCAGCACCACACATGCTCCCCAAACTGTATTGAATTGTCGTCTGGATTATGAGCCATTTATATGACAGTTTTACACTCCTGTCCACAGCGGTACAGTATCAGAGACTAACTGAAGAGCCATGTGATGAAGATCAGTGACCTCTGGGTAGGCCATGGGGCAGATGTTAGTAAATTGCAATGATTTGCAATACTGGCTGACCGGCAATTCCCATGGCTTACATTGTGCTTTGCTGACATCTAGTGGTCAGAAACTGCATCACAATAGTTCACCCGAATATGTTGGCCATTGTCAGACTGTAGAGATTTCATTCCCCTGGTAAAATGTGCCAATGTCAATGAGCTGTGCACATGCTCAGTCTAATTTTCTCCCTGGGCCTTTGCCCATTTTCACCTTTGTTGTCAGGCATAGCAACCTCTGACAATATAACCAACTGTGAATGAAATCCAACAACAAAAAAGAACATAGAATAATAGTGCAGAACAGACCCTTTGGCCTTCAATGTTGCGCCGACCTGTGAACTATTCTAAGCCCATCCCCCTACACTATCCCATCATCATCCATGTGCTTATCCAAGGATTGTTTAAATCTCCCTAATGTGGCTGAGTTAAGGCATTCCACACCCTTACCACTCTCTGAGTAAAGAACCTGCCTCTGACATCTGTCTTAAATCTATCACCCCTCAATTTATAGCTATAAAACATAGAAACTTGAAAGGATTCAGAAAAGATTTACAAGGATGTTGCTAGTGTTGGAAGATTTGAACTCTAGGGAGAGGCTGAACAGGCTGGGGCTGTTTTCCCTGGAGCTGAGGGGTGACCTTATAGAGGTTTATAAAATCATGAGGGACATGGATAGGATAAATAGACAAAGTCTTTTCCCTGGGGTTGGGGAGTCCAGAACTAGAGGGCATAGTTTTAGGGTGAAAGGGGAAAGATATAAAAAAGACCTAAGGGGCAACTTTTTCACGCAGAGTGTGTGTGGAATGAGCTGCCAGATGATGTGATGGAGGCTGGTACATTTGCAACATTTAAGAGGCATTAGGGTGGGTATATGAATAGGAAGGGTTTGGAGGGATATGGGCCAAGTGCTGTCAAATGGGACTAGATTATGTTAGGATATCGGGTCGGCATGGACAAGTTGGACTAAAGGCTCAGTTTCCATGCTGTACATCTCTATGACTTGTGTTTACACATTGCCTTTTAGATTCTCATGATATTCCAGTTAAATACTTTTGAAGTGTGGTCAATTTTGTAAAGTAGGAATAAAAACTGCCAACATGTGCATAGCAAGATCCCACAAACTGCAACCTTTCCTCTAAGCTGTTCTGGAAGAGTCTGAGCACAATTCCATTCCGAGCATTGACCTCTGGTTTCAGAAGTCACTGCCATTCATGGACCTTGGAGGTCTATGCAGTAGAAAACAGAATGTGACGGAGCATAGACAAACAGGTCTGTAAAAATGACCAGATGTTCTATCTTTCTGGTTCTGGTTCAGGAATAAATATTGGCCAGTCACCGATTATACTCCTCTGTTTTTCTCTGGAATTGTCCCATAGGATCTTTTGTATTCACCTAACAAGGCAGGTAGGGCTCAGGTTTAATGTCTCAATCAAAACTCATTGCATTTGATAGCATTCTGTCAGTACTGCACTGGGTGCATGGAGCAGGACAGGAACACTAAGCTTCATTCAAATCTGCTGCAATGCAGGTATCTTATGCCATGTTCTATGCGGATCAATAGTTTAATTCATGATTCTGTGGAGCCGTACAGGAAATCCTTAACCCTCTCTAGTTTCAGAATTCCTATTTTTCTTCACAATTACAGGCATGTGGAACAAGATCACAGAAATATGGGACTTTGAAACTTGTCAGAAGTCACATGACACCAGGTTATAGTCCAACAGGTTTATTTGAAATCACAAGCTTTTGGAGCGCTGCTCCTTCATCAGCTGAAGTGACCAAGGAGCACCTGATGAAGGATCAGCGCTCCGAAAGCTTGCGATTTCAAATAAACCTGTTGGACTAAAACCTGGTGTCGTGTGACTTCTAACTTTACCTACCCCAGTCCAATTTGGCACCTCCACATAGAGTCATAGAGACATAGAGATGTACAGCATGGAAACTTTGAAACTTTTGACATCTGTGAGCAAATGTTGTTATTTGACTGTTTATTTCAGATTTAAAGGAATAAATAAGATTTTGGGATAATTTTCTTGGAAGATGGCTGGTTTCTGTATTTTTTACTTTCTCTTTATTTTTTATTGTGATTTAAAATGGTAAAATGACCTTTTAAAAACAGAAAAAGGAATTGCTACATTCTTGAAAGCAACTTACTGGAACTCACTGTGAGTTGTGTTTACACTGCTGCTTTTTGTGGCATGGGGAAAGAAAAACACAAAGGTAGAAATTAGGAGCAGGAGTAAGCCATTTGGCAATTCAAGCCTGCTCCACTATTCAATATGATCATGGCTGATCATCCAACTCAGTCCCCTGTTCCTGCATTCTCCCCATACCCTTTGATCTCTGAAGCCCTAAGAATTATATCTAACTCCTTTTTGAAAACATTTAATATTTTAGCCTCAACTATTTTCTGTAGCAGAAGTTTCCACAGACTCACCACTCTCTGGGTGAAAGAAATTCTCATCTCAGAGTCCTAAATGGTCAACCTCATATGCTTAAACTTTGACCCCTGGTGCTGGACTCTCCTGTCATGGGGAACATTGGAACACCCTTCCTGTCAACCAAACTCATTCTTCCAGTGAGTATGGTCCTAAATGATTCAGTCTCTCTCCTGCCATTCCAGGAACCAGTGTGGTAAACCTTCGCTGCTTTCCCTGTGAAGCAAGACCATCCTTCCTCAGATCAGGGGACCAAACTACACACAGTACTCCAGGCCTTGTACAATTGCAGCAAGAAATCCTTGCTATGAAGGCCAATATGCCTTTCTCACAGACCTGCTGCATCTGCTGTACTGGTGTACAAGGCCACCTCTCCCTTTCCCAATGCAATGTCTTTCAGATCATAATCTACCTTCCTGTTCTTGCAATCAAAGTAGATAACCGTACATTTATCCACTTTATATTTTATCTGCCATGTATTTACTCAATCATTCAATTTTTTCCAAATTACACTGAAGGATGTCTGCATTCTCCTTATAGTTTACCTTCCCGGCTTTGTATTGTCTGCAAACTTGGAAGTATTAAATTTAGTTCCATAATCTAAACCATTACCATATATTGTGAAAAGCTAGGGTCCAAGCACTGATCACTGTGGTATCCAACTAGTCATTGGCTGTGACTCAGAAAAAGCCCAATTTATTCCTACTCCTGTCTGCTAATCAATTCTCTGTCCATGTCAGTACACTACCCCCAATCCCATGCATTTTAATTTTACATATTAATCTCTTAGGTGGAGACCTTGTCAAAAACCTTCACCAAATAGGTTTAGGCTGAGAAGGGAAAGATATAAAAGAGACGTAAAGTGCAACATTTTCACGCAGAGGGTGGTATGTGTATGGAATGAGCTGCCAGAGGAAGTGGAGGCTGGTACAATTGCAATATTTAAAAGGCATCTGGATGGGTATATGAATAGGAAAGGTTTGGAGGGATATGGGCCAGGTGCTGGCAAGTGGGACTAGATTAGGTTGGGATATCTGTCCGGCATGGACAAGTTGGACCAAGGGGTCTGTTTCTGTGCTGTACATGTCTATGACTCCACGACTCTAATATAAGTAAACCACATCCACTGACTTCCCCTTATTAACTCTATGGGTTACATCCTTGAAAATTCCAGTAGATTTGTCAAACATGATTTCCCTTTCAAAATAAAAATCCAGAAAGGAGATGGAAGAACAGAAGGTCTAGGAAAGCAACAGGAATATTTCATCCAATTCTGTATGCCAGTACGTTTCCATGGTATTTTATCTCCACCCATAACACCAATTTTATTTTTGTTTGCCTGTGTCAATCTGTATGCACGTTTGGTGTTTTAAAAGAGCATTAGAGAATTTCAACAGGTAGAGTTACATACTGATAATTCAGAGTTTTGTTGTGGTTAATATGTATTTATTTGTAATTAATTGTAAAGTATGGCTATTAAGCTGAATCCATCAGGCAGGCAAATTGGTGATTTTGCATACTTTTATTAAATCTTTAGCTTTTGTGATGACCAAGGGAGTAGTGGGTCTTGACTATCAATAAAAGCTGCAGGAAATTTGAAAATGATTACAATCATTTTCCTGGGATTCAGTTGGGGCTCCTTCACCATAGCTATTGAGGATGAGCTGTCTCGTGATCTGTTGAAAATCTCACCTCCTTTTCCTCCTTTTGTTGCATTCACCCTCACTGCTTTCAGTTCAAGACTAGGATATGAGACCTTTCAGAACTATGTCAACGATGTAAGATCCACAGGGGCAATATAAAATTTCATTGAGCCAAGTATTAGGGCAAGAGCTCGATCAATGAGTCACTTCCAAGAACAGTCAAAGGAGGAGGAGAAGTCGAAAAGCTCAGGGGGAACTCCGGAGCTTTGGGTTTAGGTAGCTGAAAGTGTGGCCATGAATTGTGAAGCAATTAAAATTAGATTGGTGAAAAAAACTTCAACTTGGGAATTGCAAATGGTTGGAGGGTTGTAGATGAGGTGACATGGAGTCGTTGACACAAAAGAGATCTCCAAAAGCATTAATAATCACTATTTACACCTGTCCGTATATGTGGATCTGAGAATCTTGGAGGACAGTCACAAGTAACATCTGGCAGCATTGGCCTGCTACTAACTGCCAGCAAGTCTTCTCCAGTATCTCAGAGCAGGGCATTCCCATTGGAATTCTCACCAGTAGCAGCTGGAAAAATTAAGGTAGTTGCTGTAAAAGATCGTAAGTGCTTAAACCGGCTAAAGTATTGTACTGATTGGGCCACATTTTGAATCATCTTCCCCCAGTGTCAGTTCCTTGGAACGATATCTAGGACAACCCAATTCCAAGGTAGACACTCCAGCTCACAAACAAGGCCTGCTTGAGGCAGAACCTTCCAAAGCTGCTGGTTACTGGCTCCTTGGCAACAATATGAAAGCTCAAAGTAGACTGAGGTTTGGACTGGTGGAGCTTGTTTGTAACTTCATCACCTTACTCCCAGATTTAATTCTCTCCAGGAACAGAGCTCTGTATGAGTGCAGGTAGTCTGACACTTTGCAACATCGTGTAGTAATACAATTAGACCAATATGTGGCGCTGTTGGGCTATTTGTCATTCCCTGCATTTTTTGAAGCGGAGGGACAAGCAATTGAACCCAATCAGTCTTTACTGCTGCTTATATTCCACACGAGCCGCCTACTACTTCATCTAACCCTATCAACATATCTTTCTATTCCGTTCTCCCTCTTCAGCTTCACTTAATTGAAGTTCTATGCTACTTGCCTCCATTCACTCCCAGTGGTAACCAGTAAAGAAGCTGCTCTTTTTTGAATTTGGTGTCTTAATTTTATGGCTCTTGGTTTGGATTCTATAACAAGCGGATTCTATATCTACCCCATCAAACTCTTTCATATTAGAGTCATAGAGATGTACAGCACAGAAACAGACCCTTTGGATCAATTTGTTCATGCCAACCAGATATCCTAAATTAATCTTGACCCATTTGCTAGCACTCGGCCCATATCCCTTTAAACCCCTCCTATTCATATACCCATGCCTTTTAAATGTTAATATTAAAGATCACCCCTCAGTCTTTCTTCTTTCTGGAAAAAAGAAACACAAGCTTAATGATCACGCTGGTCCAATAAAATGATTTAAATTGGCCAAGCTGAAGGCGACTTTGTTATGATCAATGTTCATTCTCATAGCACTGGTTCACGCGTGTGTGTGTAGTCTCCACATCCAACGCATTATCCTCAGATACTTTCACCAAACCCAAATAGACCCCGCCATCCCCTCCCCACCTCCTCAGCCTTCTGCAAGGACCATTCTCTCTGACAGTCCTTGGTTCATGCCACCCCCAACACCAAACCCCCAGGTACCTTCCCCTGCAACCAGAAAAGATGCAAAATCTGCCAGTACACCACACCCCTCACCTCCATCCAGGGCCCCAAACAGTCCTTCCGGGCGAGACAGAGGTTCACCTGCCTCTCTTGCAACCTAGTTTACTGCATCAGGTGCCCCCGATGTACTCTTCTCTACATCGGGGAGATGGAACGTAAACTTAGGGAATGGTTTGCTGAGCATCTCAGCTGGGTCCGCAGGGGCTGACCGGACCGCCCAGTCACCACCCATTTCAAGTCCCCTTCCCACTCCCTTTCCAACATGGCCATCCTTGGCCTCCTCCATTGCCAAAAAAACCACAGCGCCTATTGGACGAACACCACCTTATCATCCGCCTGGGCACCCTCCACCTGGACGACTCGACATTGAGTTATCTAATTTCAAATATCCTCCCTGCCACCACCTGGATCCATTCCTCCCATTGACCAATCAGGTCGTACTGTCTTCCTGCCTTCATCTATCCCCACTTCACCAACCTGTCCCCATCTCCCCCTTTATCTGCAGCTGCCCCCACACGCACCCCCAGTCCTCAGGAAGGGTTACACACGAAAAGTTGACTTCTTCGCCTGCTGATGCTGCCTGTCTGCTTTGGATTCCGGCACCTGCAGTTATTTTGTCTGTAAGGGAAAAAGGAGCATTCATTTCACATTATTGCTGTCCCCTCTCTCCCGGAGACTAGGTGTGCCACTGGGGAGTTGCACTGGATGCCTGAGTTCAGCTGATGTCATGGTGCAGCCCATTCACAAACAGCCAGATCAGACCAGAAACATCCACAGCTCAGAAACAGCCCATTCACGGCAACAAATCAATGCGGATGTTTATGCCCGTTTTAGATTTCGCATAATAATAAAGCAAGAGTTTTCTTGAGAACACAGAGGCGGAGGGGACATTTGATGGCGATGTTCCAGTCATGAAGGGTTTTGATCACATGAAATAGCAGAGATCTTGTCAGAGGCAGAGAGGTCAGTAATCACAGGGTACAGACTGAAAGGAATTGGCAAAAGAACCAGAGTCCAGGGGAGCGATGTTGTTCTTACACAGGGGTTGGAATTTGGAATGCTCAGCCTGAAAGGTGGTGGGTGGAGTTTCAGTTGTAACAATCAAAAAGGAATTGGAGAAACATCCAAGTGACTCCCTAATCAGCGATTTCACCCCAGTCATTGACACCCCCTTACTGCTGTGCCCACTGACCCTTCTCACTGGTTCCCCACACTGACATTCCAACAGACCCCTTCCACACTGACACCGCATTATGATCCTCCACACTATTATAACCCTTTACTGAGCGTCCACCCCCCCCCCACCCTAACACTCTCCCCTCTGATTCTTCTTTCACTGATCCTTTCACTGACATCCCTCCTCTATGAGTCTCTCCTATCATTGACCTTTCTCTCCAGTTGGAATTTCCCAGTGTTTGTTTTCCATGTGATGTAATTTATTGACAGTAATACTGGTGAACAACTTCCTCATAACAGGAACTCTACACCAGTAATCTGTTGCCTCTGTTAAGGTCACTATGACTCCACCTTATTGCCTTTTGTTTCATTATCATCGTGCAGACAATTTGAAATGCTTTCCACATTTTAAAACGGTGAATGAGAAAATCAAACTAATCAGCAATGACACATGGAATAAAAAGCAACAAATACTACATCAGCTATTAAGTCAGTTCACCAAATAAACAGCTACCTCCTGCCCCCTCAATACCCCACATCCAGCCTTTTCCTAATTGTTCATTGGGATGTGACATTTATTCCCCAAGAGGATTAGAGTTATGACAGACATTTGCCTGGAATCGTTGCAGTCTGTGATGAGGGTACCTGATCGATACCAGTTTGTAAAAGGGTTAGTTTTGGAATGCAGGTTTCCATATATCAGCTGATTTTAAATGGACTGAAGATTGTCTATAACTCTGAGCCAATTTGTTGATGGAAACAGTGATGATACAGGGCACTAACAGCACAACAATCCACAGCTCAGTACACACTCAGACAGCCCTCAAATGAATAGGACAGAGAAACATACACACATCCACACACACTCTGATAGCCTGGCAAATATACAGAGGGATCCACTCCAAAAGCACTGACACATGTAGAGAAAGCAAAATGTATAGAGAAAGAAAGATATAGACAGATGCACATAGACAGAGAAAAGCAGACACAGACACATGTTGACCGTCACAAAAAACAATCAGGCAGAGCTGACTCACTCACTCCTCTTGCATAAAATGACTCAGAGTTCATGACAGGCTGTAATTATAGATATTATTTTATTTATTTAGTGCAATTATAAGATCAGAATGATCATGTTATTCAGAGTTTATTTGTGACCTTGCTATCGGTCAAGGATGGATGCTGTAAATGGCAACACACCCAGAGGGTTAATTTTAACAGGCTGTTGTATATCTGCAATGAATATTCCCCATGGGACTATAGGGGCTTTTCAGTTATTGGAGCCTGTATGTGGGACATCTGTCAGGGGAATCCCAGGATCAAAACTGGATTTCTCTTCTTACTTCCTCCCCGCATCAGTACATTCTTGGCACATGTAGGGAGATGTACATAAAGAAGCATACTGGAGCACATACACACACAACAATACACATATACCTTTACATATATACATGCACTATACTCATCTGCACATGCACAAATATATGTACAATGCAACACAACATATACTACTCAGATTTTGCGTCACAGGTAGACAGGGTAGTTAAGAAGGCATTTAGAACGCTTGCCTTCATTGTCCAAACCTTTGAGTTCAGGGGTTGGAATGTTGAGGTTGTACAGGATGTGGGTAAGGCCTTTTTTGGGGTGCTATGTGCACTTTAGGTTGGATATTGTTAAATGGGAGAGCGTTCAGAAAAGTGTTGCCATGGAGTGTTTGGATATAAAGATAGACTGGAAAGGCTGGGACTTTTTTCACTGGAACATAAGAGGTTGAGGGATGACATTTTTGACGTTTATAAAATCATGAGGACTTAGGTCAGAGGAATGACAAGCATCTTTTCCCTAGAGCGGGGGAGATCAAAACTAGGAGCATATTTTTACGGTGAGAGGAGAAAGATTTAAAAAGGACATGAACTTTTTTACACAGAGTGTGGTTTGTGTGTGGAATGAACTGCCAGAGAAAATGATGGATGCAAGTACAGTTGGAACATGTGAACAGCATTTGATTAAGTACATGAAGAGGAAAGGTTTGGACGGATATGGGCCAAGTGCAGGCAGGTGGGACCAGAGAATACAGTTGCCATGGACTGGTTGGACCAAGGGATCTGTTTACATTCTGTATGATTCTATGACTCTGACATTTACATCAAATCAAATCAAATCATAAACTGTTCACATGATTGTTCTTATCTTCAAGTTGTATTTGCTAAATAATCAGCAAATTATCACTTTTCATTAGAAACACAAGAAACCTGGATACCAGATTCAGTAAAATGCTCCTTGATGTTAAAGGTGATCACTCTCACCTCATCTCTGGAGTTCAGTTCCTCTGTCCAGCTGTGGACCAAGGCTGTAATGAGGTCATAAATACTATCGGTGATTCAGAGGTGTAAATATTCGCACGTGCGTGCGCTGTGTTAAATATTTGAATTGTGCACATGGAGCATGTGTGGTGTGTACTTGTCTGTAGATTAGATTAGATTCTGCACAGTATGGAAACATGCCATTTAGCCCAACAAATCCACACCAACCCTCCGAAGAGTATCCCACCCAGACCCATTACCCTACCCTAACTACTGCACTTAACACTGGGCGATTTAGCATGGCCAATTCACCTTACCTGCACATCTTTGGATTGTGGGAGGAAACCCAAGCAGACATAGGGAGAATGTGCAAACCCCACATAGACAGGCACCCGAGGTGGGAATCAAGTCCGGGTCCTTGGTGCTGTGAGGCAGCAGTGTTAACCACTGAGCCACCGTGCCACCCCAAGGTCTGTCTGTCTGTCTTGTGTTTTGCATTAAGGACAATAGTGGTTAAAGATTGTTTGTTTTTGGTGGAAAGCATGCTGTGATGTCATATTGTGTGCATAGACTGTGACAGATTACCATTAAGATCCTTGTAATTAATAAAAAGATTAGACTTGTTTCACATGCACAGATTATTTGAACCTCTTCAACAGTGGAGCCATCAGAGTAGTTTATAAAAACATAATTAGGTGTCACAAAGGTTTTTCTGTAAGAGAAAATGTTTGTATAAATTGTCGGTATGCACGGTATGGTTTCACCAGATGAAATTCTGAGTGGATGCAATGTTAAAGTGTCACTGGATTATTGATCAAGGTTTGAATGTTCACTGGGAAAATGGGAACAGGAACTTTATTTGTTTCCAGGTAGAAGCCTGCTTCCGGAGGGAAACTGATTGAAGTTAAAATTTTTATGAGGTGGAGCCCTTAGTTGGACCAGAGACAAGTTCCTGTCCAAATACGGGCAACCAGTGCGCTCTCGAAGCTAGAGAGCCAATGGGAGGCTTCCTATCTTCAGGAAGTAAACTGACAACGGTGGGAGGTAAATAAGATGAAAGTGTTTTGACCAGAAGGTGTCATTTCAGTCACAGTTTAAAACCAAGCAAGAAAGCAGCCAGGTCACCCTTGTGAGAGGAGGGACAGATAGCAGTGGAAGCCCCTTTAGAAGGCAGCATTTCTCTCCACCTCTACCTGTAGGTTCCCCTGTTGCACAGGTATTGAGGAATGTTGCTGCTGGATGCTCACCACTGTTGAGTTGATCTGTCCCCACACCTCATTGGGAAGTGAACATTGGAAAATCTTTGCCGGTTTCTTCAACTTACCTTCACCAGAACTCTTAGTGAGCCTATTTACCAACAATGAGGCCTGAACTCAATTCCTCAAAGTAGTTAGTACCAGCAATGCCACCACAGCTGGCAGTGCCATCACAGCCTCTTACATCCAAACGGAGATCTCAGTCAACGCAAATCCTGCCATAACAGATTGAGAATTTGCTTTTATTTAAAAAGTAATCTGGAAATAAGTAAATGATGAAACTGTCAGATTGTCATTAAAAACTAATCTGGTTCATTGATGTCCTTTGGGGAAGGAAACTTGTTGCCCTTACCCTGTCTGGTCTGCAGGTATCATACCGATTAGTGACACTTGGTTGCCCTCTGGAGTGACACTTGGTTGTATCAACCTGCCTCATGGAATCACCACACAGATGGTAGCAGTTAAAGGAGTGAGCTGTAATCGCCTTCTCAAGGGAAACCAGAGGATGGGCTAAAAATGCCAACCTTGCCATTGATGCCCACATCCTGAGAATCAAATAAAAAAGATAGCTTAAAGCATGGAAAGGCAAGCAGACATGGGGTGAATGTGCAAATTCCACATAGACAGTGAAAAGTGATACCAGTTTCTGTGCTTTCTGAAGAATTTTACTTTGTCACTTTTGTTCACATAGATAAGTAACTAAAGCGAACTAAATTGTGGTGTGTGAATGAGAAAACAAAAAAAAACTGAAAGACCTGGAGAAGCTGGAAATCAAAAACAAAAAAAGAGAAATTGCTGCAAAACCTTAGCAGATCTGGCAGCCTTTTTGGAGAGAAATCAGTTAACGTTTTGGGTTCAATGACCCCTCCTCAGAACTGTGCCTGCTTAGTTTCTGATCATTCTGAGAGAACTTCTCTTCTACAGAAGAGCTGCTCATGACGTCAGAATTAACTTGTTGAAGTGCAATCATTCTTGTATTGTAGGAAATAGAGTGGTCAATTCATTCCAACAACACAGGCATCTACCCAACAATGTGGAAACTCGATGAGGTATGTCCTGTGTGAAAAAAAAGGATAAACTCAACTAATTACTGTCTGATCAGTCTACTCTTAATCATCAGTGAAGTGACGGAAGGTATATTCAACAATGCTATATAAGCAGTACCTGCTTAGCAGGTCAGAAGTGGATACGTTTGTTGATGATTACACAATGGTCAGCACCATTTCCCCTCTTCACATACTGAAATTGTCCATGTTCAAGTGAATTTGCTTTTATTTAAAAATAAAAGCCCTGAAGAAGGGCTTATGCCCGAAACGTCGATTCTCCTGCTCTTTTGATGCTGCCTGACCTGCTGCGCTTTTCCAGCAACACAATTTTAAGCTCTGATCCCCAGCATCTGCAGTCCTCACTTTCTTCAAGTGAAGCAAAGACCAGCACAATATCTAGGTTCAGGCTGTAAAGTATTAAGTAACATTTATGACATACAAATTTCAGGCAACGACCATCTCCACCAAGAGAGAATCTAACCATTGTCTGTTGAGATTCAATGTCATCACCATCATAGAATCCCTCACTATCACTGCGTGTTACCATTGATCATATAAATACTGTCGCAACAAGAGCAGGTCAGAAGTTAGGAATCCTGCAATACCACCATCCAGCAGGATTAGGACATGGGAACACCACCATCTTCAGGTTCCTTCCAAGCCAGTTGCCATCCTGACATGGAAATATATTACTGCTCTTTCAATGTCACTGGGTTGTAATGGGCGGGCACTGGTGTAATAGTAATGTTATTGTACTAGTAATCCAGGCCCCTGTCCTAGGGCTATGGGTTTGAACATCCATGGCAGATGGTGAAATTTGAGGTCAATAAAAAATCTGGAATAGAGATGAGCTTGCCTATTGGTAACTACATAACCATGTTGCAAAAGTCAATCCAGTTCATTAATGTCTTTTTGGGAAGGAAATCTGGCATTCTTACCTCGCCTGGCACAGATGTGATTCCAGACCCACCATGATGTAGTTTATTTTTTACTGCCCTCTGGGCAAAATTAATATTGGTAATAAAGGCTGGCCTAGCCTGTGATGTCCACATCCTAAAAAAAGGTGAAACACCCTCTCTAACAGTATGTGGCTATACCCACACCTAACGGACTGCAGTGTTGTAAAAAGCAGCTCATCATTACGTTCTCAATGGCAATTAGGGACAATAAATGTTGGCCCAGCCAGCAATGCCCACATCCTAGAAAGCAAAAATAAAAAACACCTACATAAACAAGGTAATGACCAGACAGTGTCTAGATTAGAGTGGTGCTGGAAAAATCACAGCAGTTCAGGCAGCATCCGAGGAGCAGTAAAATCGACGTTTCAGGCAAAAGCCCTTCATTAGGAATACAGGCAGAGAGCCTGAAGGGTGGAGAGATAAGTGAGAGGAGGGTGGGGGTGGGGAGAAATTGGAATAGAGTACAATAGGTGAGTGGGGGAGGGGATGAAGTGGTGCAGTGGGTGAGGGACTCCCTGAGATTCTTATAGAGAGAGGAGGAAAACTTCTTCAAGGCAGGCATCCTTGCAAGAGGATTCGCAGTAGGGTTAAAATCAACTAGGTAAAAACAATGACTGCAGATGCTGGAAACCAGAGTCTAGATTAGAGTGGTGGTGGAAAAGCACAGCAGTTCAGGCAGCATCCGACGTTTCGGACAAAAGCCCTTCATCAGGGAATACAGTCCATTTATAGTGACGTTGAACAGGGGAAAATGTTATTTAAGGGCAATGGGAAGAACTCAGCTGCTGATCCTCACATAGTACCACTGAAATTCTTACAGCACCCACATGAGAGGAGTGGTGGGTCCTTGGTTTAACATCTCATCTGAAACACAGGTGCCTCGAACAGTGCAGGCTACCCCTATACTTCACTGCAAATATCAGCCTGGACTATATCATCAAGTCACTCGAGTAGGCCTTGAGCCATGATCTTTCAACTCAGAGCCCGTATATTATCCACTGAGCCAGTCCGTCTGCAAAGTACTTGGGAGACTATTTGAGCTTATTAACTTACAAATGGAGAAAAAAATACATTGAAGGAAAATCTATTGGATACACACCTTTCAGAATCCCTGGATGGTCACCACTTTCCCACTTGATCTTTCAAGGAAAGGTTCCATATGAATGCTCCCTGATGTGCAAACCCCAGAATACTCACCCTTCCTCACTATTCACACCTGCCCTCCAGGCAGATTTGGCAACGAGCTGCTTTCTGCAGCTAAAAGGATCAGATGATAAACATTTCCTGCATTTGCAGTGAGACGTTGAAAGAGAAGGTGAGCTGTAATTATACAAATCATCACTGATTGAGTCTGCACTTGGCTTTGTTTTTACAGCCAGATCTTCTTGCTATTCAATCTCCTCAGAGATAGGGGCAGCTCAGTTAGACATTCCGGAACATTTCGTGAATCATCACGCAACAAAGACAAAACAATTGATATTTGGATTACAAATAGTAGCTTTGGAAGAGTTAGCCTGTCATTAAACAGCAAAGCCTCCCTGCAAAAAAACCCAACACCCTTGCGGTCTCAGAGAATCTCTTGCCCCCAGACTACCGAAACTGGAGAAGAGGCATTCTGTCAAACTGCGAACCATTCTGAGTGTCTTTGACAGGCTCAGGTGGAGGAAGACTACAAATGGCAGGAGGAGTACATGGAAACCTGAGCAGCCCAGACATCCACCTCTTCATACCCCACCTGCTCCACCTGTGGCAGGAGGTGTGGATCCAGCAACAGATTGTTTAGTCACTTAATCACTTACAGAGTGGCAGTAAGCTACACGCAATCTCCAGGACTGCCTCAGAAATAACAGGAAGAATAAACAGCGATTTGTTGCAGTTGACCCCCAATTCCAAGAAACACCTCACTTTCTGGTCTCTTCGAGATCAAGAGGTTGGTGGTTGCTGAATTTTCTCCAGGGATTAGGGGACAATCTCTACGGCTTGGTTCACACAGGGTACAGTCCATCTCTAAAGCTGACAGATCCTCTCTAGAATGACTTCCTGTCTAGCTCAACCACATTAAAACTCTATCAATTGTGGATGGAAAACAGGATCATGGTGCCCACTTGTGATTGAAATACAATTCGTTTGGATGATAAATACCAGCATAGGCTGGATGGGCTGAATGACCTGATTTGACATTGCAATTTCTGTGATAGTCAATCTTATGGAATTAGTAAACTCATCCTCTAAGATCAGGAACTGGTACAATGTGCACTTTCTGAATTCTCCTTGGCTGAATTTCTAATGTTTCCTGAGGTCTGGATTGGCTTAGAGTGGCCATTCTTCATATGGTATACACAAAAATTACTGTTGGCAGACCATTCAACTGCATGAGCATCACAGTTGCATAACTATAAATCAGTACTGAGGAACTCCTGCTTGCCTGTATAAATTAGATTTCTGTTACTCTATCAACAATGTCTGAACAGCAGAGAGATCAAGGAAGTGACAGACTTGGGATTAATTTAGAGCAATCCCTCTCTATATGCAAAATCAGGCAGTGTGATGAATCAGAAGAAATGGTGGAGCTGATAGAGGCAGTTGTGAGGAAGAGCTGTCATCATTTCTAAAAGTTGAGAACAGGACATAGATGAGGCAGCACAGTGGCTCAAAGGTTAGCACTGCTGCCTCACAGAGCCAGGAACCCAGGTTTGATTCCAGCCTTGGGTGTCTGTCTATGTGGAATTTGCACATTCACCCCATGTCTGCTTGCGTTTCCTTCAGGTGCTTTGGTTTCCTCCCACAGTCCAAAGATGCACAGGTTAGGTGGATTGGCAACGCTAAATTGCACAGTGTCTCAGGATGTGCAGGCTAAGTGGATTAGCCATAGGAAATGTGGGCTTACAGGGATAGTAGAGGGTGGGTCTAGGTGAGATGTTCTTTGCAGGGCAGTGTAGATCCATGGTTGAATTGCCTGCTTCCTCACTGTAGGGACTCTGTGATGATTCTATGATGAGAGATAGGAGGGTTCTCAGGATAGATTCTTGGTGAACATCGGAGGTAATGGTGCAGGGTACAGGCAGAGAACTCACTGCAAGTGACTCCCTGGCTTTGACTGGACAAATAACCATGGAACCAGGTGCCTCCCACCTGGATAACAGCAGAGAGGTGTTGGAGGACAATGGCCTGGTCATCTGTGTCAAAGGCTACATGTGGCATGAGAAAGGATAGGGAAGGATAAGTTGCCATGGTTACAGTCACATGTCATTTGTAATTTTGAAAAGCACCATTTCAATTCTGTGAAAGTGGCAGAAAACAAATTGAAGGCATTCACACCTGGAGTTCTGGGATTGATGTGTATGGATTTGGCAGATAACAATGTGCGCAAGGATTTTGGATGCAACAAGGAAACTGGCTAATCAATGGTAGCTTCAGAAGTGAGCAGGGCACAAATGTGGGGACAGGGAACTGCTAACAATAGAAGGGATCGGGTACAGGAAAAGATGTTGGCAGGGTCACCAATTTGGTGGGAATAGGGTGGAAAAATTAGGAGCTGGACATTTAGGACTGACAGCAGAGGAGCTTTAATGAAATTTTGACTGAGGGACTGGTGAAGGGAAGGAAATGGCAGAGGCAGTTAAATGGATGGTACCAATCTTAGTGAAAAAGGGGTCAGTGAGTTCCTTGAACTTGTTTGGGAGTGACGAGGAAGGGGCAAAGCTCACCTTGATTCCATATTCCTTGATGTTTTACCTATTGATCTCCAGGATTACAGTCCTTTCAAAGAGATCATCCCATATTCCAATTCCTCGGAGATAAAGAAAGAGGGGAAAACATAAATAAAGACTTGCGTTTATATAACATTAAATTTTTTCAAAATGTTTCACATGCAATGCTTTACTTTCAATTGTAATGATAATAAGTATATCTTGGTAAATGTACCTGTCACTTTACTGACAATCTGCTGTATAACAGTAATGGGATGAATGAATGAATGGTTAAGTTGTTTTAGAGCCGAATGCTCAGTTGGGAACTGGCAGAACTCCCTGCTTCCCTCTGGATAATACCACAGGATCTATAACACCCTGCAGAATTAAAACAAAAGACAGAGGTCCTGTTTGACATTTCAACCCCCACCTGTCTCCTTGCTGCAACTGATGCTATTAATTGTTTAGATATCACCCTTTCTTTTAACTGCAAAGTCAGTCATCTGAGTGAGTCCTGTAGTACGTTGTCAGCTATCCATTTTGCAAAATTGCAGGCACTTTGCACAAAACTATCCTTTGTGTGAATGTTGGCATTGCTGGCAAGCCTGGCATTTATTCTTAATTGACCTGACAAGATACTGGGTGGATTTGCTCCTTGAACTGTTGCAGAGCAAATTTGATACAGCTATGTGGCTTATGAAACCCCTTAAGTGTCAGCAAAATTGCCAGGTGACTGAAGACACATAAAGGCCCAAACTTAGCAAGGAAGAAGAATTCCTTCTCTTTTGAAAAACAGTCTTGGAGTAATGTGCTATCTGGATCGACATTGTTCTTTCAAGTTCACTTTTAATCATTTGGGCGGCACGGTGGCTCAGTGGCTAGCACTGCTGCCTCACAGCGCCAGGGAACCCGGGTGTGATCCCTGCCTTAGGGGACTGTCAGTGTGGAGTTTGCACATTCTCCCCGTGTCCACGTGGGTTTCCTCCCACAGTGCAAAGATGTGCAGGTCAGGTGAATTGGCCGTGCTAATTTCCCATGGTGTTAGGTACATTAGTCAGGAGTAAATATAAGGTGAGGGAATGCGTCTGGGTGGGTTGCTCTTCGGAGGGTCGGTGTGGACTTGATGGGCCGAAGGGCCTGTTTCCGTACTGTAGGGTATCTAATCTAATCAATACCAACTTTTTATTTTTTGAGGGTTTTAAGACCAAATTCAAATTGTGAAACTGCAGTGGTGAGCTTTGAATTCATTCCTTTGGGATTATTAGCTCAGTAACATAACTGATATTCAGAGTTTACCACCTCTAGGGAAGCCTCAGGCCCCCTTTTAGCACCTTCCCACAGCAAATTATCAAAGCCCCATTCGGCTACATAGCTTCAGGTAAATGCTACCAAATTAATTCATTTCATCCCAGCCTCTCATTGCCCGTGGAATTCATAGGGGCAGAAAAGACACAACAAGGAACGAACAGCAAATACACACCAGGCCTTGTGCATAACAAGGCAAGGTGTTGTAGAACTGACCACAAATGGTGGGAGGTCTAGTTTGTTCACATCCCCCCCTCTCACTCAGTAATGGGTACTCAATACTGTGCATCATCATTTCATTGGTACCTACATGCTGAGATCGAAAGGTCTCTCTTTGATGTGACAGCTGCTGGGAGGATGGTCCCATGTCAATCCCTGCCGAATGATAAGGTCAACCTCCGCTGGAGGGCACAGATGTAGAACTCAAACACACTTAGAATTTCAGAGAAAGTGACAGACAGCTTTTTAAATGCCGTCAGAATCTCTTTAAGTTTGCACAGGAAAAGCTCCACATAGACTTTTTAATATGGGTTGAATTGAAAATGATTTACCATATTAGTATACAACTTGACTGAAACTTCTGAAACCAATCTCTCTATTTAGTGGTTGTAGTGAGAAAATTAGGTCATTTAGGATATGTCTGTATTGTGTGATAATGAACAAGCTTATGGTGTAAGATTGTTGACTCTTAATTACGATCAAAGGTAGGAGTCATGTGATACTGGCTGGTTTTGTGGATCTGTCTGATGTTGGCCGTAGGAACATGGGAATTGCAAGACATAAAACAAGGTACTTTCTAATTTGCTTTCTATTACCTTTTCAATAAGACAACATCATAAAGGCAGAGTATTACAGCAGAGACAGAGACCCTTGAGTCTGTACCAGCCATCGAGCATCTATCCCCTCTAATCCCATTTTCTAGAATTTGAGTCTTGGCCTTTTATACTATGGTATTTCAAGTGTTCAGCTAAATACTTCTTAAATATCCTTCTGTACTGTGGAGGCCACAGGAGTACATATTATTCTAAGAACAGTCCCACTAATGATTTATAAATTGACATTGATTATCTCACTATTTCAGCTAAATTTTTAGCTTTTAATACATCCCGACATGTTACTTGCTTTACTCATTGCTGCCAAGCATCATTTAGATGGTTTCAATTTAATGTCAGAACAGACTCCCAAGGGACTACACTGATAACATTCTCTCAAGACTGATGACAGGACAATACCAAACCCTCTGGCTTCTGTCAGTCAACCAATTGTCAATTGCTATCGACATCCATCGTCAATTATTTCCACTGTAACATGCCCTCTATATTTTCAGTCCTAGCTTTTCCAAAAGAATTGTACTAAAAACCTGACTGAATTCTAAGTGCACTGTAAACCTCATAAACCTCCGATAAAGCTCCCTAGTCACACGTTCAAAAATACACCTTTGATTGGAAAGACCTTTGCTTCTTGAAGCTATAATAGTGATCTTTTCATCATTTATTTCTATCCAGATATTCCGTGATCTTAAGTTTTACAAGGATTTTCATAAATTTACATACAGCTGGCATCAAATTCACTGAATTTTAGTTTGCCAGGACCACTCGGACAAGAATTCTTAGATTCTTAAAGTTAACCTTCTTAAAGTTTGTCAATTTTGTTTGCACTTTTGTAACCTCTCCAAATCCTTATTATAGCCAATGCGATTTCATGATGATCACTGGTGTTTAATATCCCACCTGCCTTTGTGCTGGAAATTTGATCATCTAAATTACTCATAATCAAATCTCAGGATGTTTTCTACCTTGTTGGTTCTTTCACAAACATGAGTCATGAAATAATCCTCTGTTAACTGTAGAAATACCTCCCTTATACTTCCTGTGGAGACAGTGGGCTGAATTCTACCAGAAATTGGTGAAATTTCAATTTGGGTAAAATTTGCTGAGGGTTTCGGTGTGAGTCACGGCAAGTTTTCTTGCACCATCACCCCAGCTTGCCTCACTAACTAGATACCATGGCCATATGGCTCATGGCTGTCCAATGTTAGTGCAATTCTCCTAATTGCTGTAAGTGAATGTACTTGGTATTGCTGGGATATCGCAGGAAACTGGCCATATATAAAAGGCCATTGTGCACCTGTTCAATTGCTAGCATCTGGAGCTACTCGGCATCCATCGAGCCATTTGCCCCAGATAATGCCAAGGAAGAGATATTGGTGACAAAAACAGAAATTCCTGGAAAGACTTAGCAGGTCTGGAATAGAGTTAATCTAAGAGAGTTAATCTTTTGGGTCCAGTGACCCTTCTTCAGAACTGAGGGGATGTTAGCAAAGACCTGGAGTGAACAAGGTAGTACAGAGGAGGGACATCCTTTGCTCCCAGGTGGCCAAGAGACCAGAGCCCCCTAGCCTGCCCTCAGGTTGCCACCCATGTCAGTGCAACCTCAACTGGCTGGAGAAATGCTCAGTAGTGCTGCAGGAAAGATAATAACTTCCACTGCTCCCTCAGACTAAGTGTCACCATTTTCTGTCTGCTACCTCACACGTATTCTATCTCTGCTATTGCATTCATCTCCCATCAAAACTGGTGCTCTACCACTCTCACTACTG
The DNA here is from genome assembly GCF_037043375.1 of Chiloscyllium plagiosum. NCBI lineage: Eukaryota > Metazoa > Chordata > Chondrichthyes > Orectolobiformes > Hemiscylliidae > Chiloscyllium > Chiloscyllium plagiosum. The sequence continues at coordinate 19,303,192 of NW_028270168.1, forward strand.
CATGCAATACCTTCACTCACTCACTCTCACCCTGTAAACCATGTGCTCAGCCCTACCAACACTGTATGCCTTCTGCACTGACTGCTCACTCACTTTGGACAGCTCACACCTTTCCTCCACCTGCACCAGCACTGACAGCTATGCAACTCACTTCCATCTCATTCAATCCCTTCCTTTGTCTCATTCTAGGAATAAATGGCCCATAAAAAGGCTGAATGCAATGAGGTGGATGGTGGGTGCCTGATATTTGACAAAAGGTAGAGGAGGCAGTGAAGAAAGCTAATAGCATGCTAGCCTTCATAACAAGAGGAATTGAGTATAGAAGCAAAGAGGTCCTTCTGCAGCTGTACAGGGCCCTGGTGAGACCGCACCTGGAATATTGTGTGCAGTTTTGGTCTCCAAATTTGAGGAAAGACATTCTGGCTATTGAGGGAGTGCAGCGTAGTTTCACGAGGTCAATTCCCGGAATGGCGGGACTATCTTATGCTGAAAGATTGGAGCGACTGGGCTTGTATACCCTTGAGTTTAGAAGGCTGAGAGGGGATCTGATTGAGACATATAGGATTATTAAAGGATTGGACACTCTGGAGGCAGGAAGCATGTTTCCACTGATGGGTGAGTCCCGAACCAAAGGACACAGTTTTAAAAAAAGGGGGTAAGCCATTTAGAACAGAGTTGAGGAGAAACTTCTTTACCCAGAGAGTGGTGCGTGTGTGGAATGCTCTGCCCCAGAGGGCAGTGGAGGCCAAGTCTCTGGATACTTTCAAGAAAGATTTGGATAGAGCTCTTAAGGATAGTGGAATCAAGGGTTATGGGGATAAGGCAGAAACAGGATACTGATTCAGGATGATCAGCCATGATCATAATGAATGGTGGTGCTGGAACGAAGGGCAGAATGGCCTACTCCTGCACATATTGTCTATTGACTCCTCATCTGCTACAAGGACAGAATTGTGAACTGGGGAATAGTCACCGGATTTCTCTTCACAGATGCTGCCAGACCTGCTGAGCTTTTCCAGCAATTTCTATTTTTGTTGCAATTGTGAGCTGGAGTATCCGTACAGACTTCCATGTTGGGAATTCTCAGCATTTAACTCCCAGTGTGTGGGAGATTGAAAAATTGCATATTCATGAGGTAAGATTAGGTTGTAATGATAGTGATAATGAGGGATAATCCGAGTTAATAGGCGTCTGGTCTTGATGAGAATTTCCTCTTGATGTCTAGGACTTTACACTTGAAAATCACTCCTAATTTTCCCCGAATTTCTCACCCCAGTCTACATTTTCCAGTGGCGGGGAAGATTCAATTGTCAAATTCCAGATATGTTAAAATTTTCAGCTCTTATAATTGGTCCTTTGCCAGTCACTTTCCTCATTTCATCTCATCTCACAACTCCTGTTCAAAGCTTTCTCTCTGCTCAGGGGGTTCATATCCCTAATGATAGGGATCGTGATCTGAAAAACCACAAATGATGGCAGCTACTGACAGCTTACAGTCATAGAGTCATAAAGCTGTACAGGATGGAATCAGACCTACCCTGTCCAACACATCCATGCTGACCAGATATGCTAAATTAATCAAGTCCCATTTGCCAGTATTTGGCAGAAATATACATTATGCACATATTTAAACTATTCATATACCCATCCAGATACCTTTTAAATGTTGTAGTTGTACCAGCCTCCAACACTTCCTCTGGCAGCTCATTCCATACATGCACCCTCTGTGTGAAAAAGTTGCCCCTTAGGACCTTTATATCTTCAGTCACAAGTTGCCAGGAGTGAGACCAGTGACATCTTGTGTCCAGTTAGAGAAAGGGAGGTTACCATTTGTTCAGAATGAAGGTGCGGTCAGCCCTGAGATTCCATGTTCTGTGGTAAAACCCACTGGACAGCCTGTCCCTAAAGGGAGATTGTTTTCTCTCGTCCCAGACTCGTTTGAAATTCCATGTTAATTGTGCTGCTTGGTCTAAACTGGGTGATCAGCAGTAAAACGTTAGAGCTATGGGACATGATTTTATCATCTTCTGGGTTACTACTGGCTAAGAGGGGAGGGCGGAACTTTGTAAAAAGTGTGCAATGTGTCGGGATTGCTTCTTAGAGCCGGGGCTATTTCTCAGCAGCAGAATGAGAGAGGCTAGCAGCCTGAAGGGGTGAGCAGCCAAGTTGCACGCATAACAAGACACGTTAAGAACCACTTTATGGGACTGACTGCATTTTGCCACCTGTAGGACAATCCTGTGCTGATGGGGAGAATGCCAACTTGATCTGTGTGACCTCCCTATTGTACCCTGTTGTTGGAACCAGAGGTCGTATGGTTTAAAGAGAGGTCCTTGAGCAGAGAAGGCTGTCCTGTTGGTCTCAATGACACTTTAGAAAGAGTTTCCCCTTTGCTCACTAAGGTTTTCATCTTTTAAGTTACTTGCTGATGCTCGAGGTCTCCTGCTGCCTCAGCATTGCCTATCTCTCCTGCTCAGGATTTGTAACCATTTGTGTTTGCATAAACAGCGAACATTTAGGCATCTGCTTGATGTGTGTTTAAGTTCCACATTAATAGTAAGGCCTATCAGAAACTACTCAGACCAACTGAAATACCCAGTAATAGACTGCAGCGCCTCCAGTCACATTTACTTGAATTCTGTTTGAATGGGGCTCTTTGATGATTGAAGAGACTGTCTTAACTTGATCTTACAGTCGGTCTAATGTAATAAAACCAGGATCCTAGAATGAGGCTTTACAATGCTGGATGGAAATAGTTAACATGTTCATTTGAAATTCCTCCATTTAAGTTAAATGGGTTAGTGCATCACTTTGAAAAAACAGGAATTCAAAATAAATGTTTATCTTGCAAAACCTGTGGGTCTCTTTTCTCTTTCAGTAGCGAATTCAGTTGCACAAGTTAACTGAAAGTTGAAATTCACATTATTGGGAGTAACAGTGAGTGATTTTTACTCTGCATTAGGTTCCACTGTCAAAAGCACAGTTTGATAATTGTGAAACAAAACAAAACAAAACATCCGAGATCTAAATGAATATTTTGTAGACAATCTAACATAAAGTTCACAACATATTTTTCAGGGACCACTTTATGCCAATTTCTCGTTTGGTAACATTGACTTTGAATAACCATGATGGGAATCTTAGATAAAATCTTTGATCTTGCTTCCTAATAAAGTTAATGGACTGCAGTGGTTCAAAACCAAGAGTACTGTTGAGTGGACTGTGCTGGATGACAAGTTTTTAAAGCAACTTATGTAAGATTTAAAGAAAATAGTTTTTTCATAGATTTTTAAATACTTACAGATAAAGTACATTTTTTGGAGAAAAGAAGACAGCCCCAGTGCAGCACTCAGTAAGTATATTTTATGTGAAATATTCAATCATCGCCCCATCTTCCTCTGAAGTTGATGTGAAAGATCCCATGGTTTTATACAAAGAAGGGCAAAAGGAGATTTCCCTGTGTTGGTACTAAAGTTTATCCCTCAGTCATCATCAAAACCCCTGGAAGTGTTCATTATTGTATTTTCTCTGTGTGGAATCATGCAGTATGCAATTTGGCCGCTGTGTTTACATTCCAACAGTGAGTATTTCAAAAGTACTCCAGTTTCTTAAAGCATTGTTGTGGTTAATGAATACAAGTCCTTTCTTTCAGTATAATTGAAGCTGTTAATTACTATCACTATATTGTGTCATAACTGGGAAAAATGCACCGATAATCATGCCCACTGTTCCATAAGCTGTTACAAGATGTGTAAAATTGTAATCAGAGCACCAAAATCACCGATTTTGACTGCCATTTGATTGCTGACTGATTGCCATTTGGAACAAAAGCAATTCACACCAGGTTCCATCGTTATCAAAAAATATTGCTATTTATTGTAACATGCAACTTTAAAAAGTGGCAAAGCAAAGCAAGGATTCCAAATTTACAACTATGTAATTTAAAACAAATATCCCAAACACACACACACACACACATTCATGTTTAGATTAGATTTTAGATTAGATGACAGTGTGGAAACAGGCCATTCGGCCCAACAAGTCCACACCGACCCGCCGAAGCGCAACACACCCAAGCCCTACATTTACCCCTTACCTAACACTATGGGCAATTTAGCATGGCCAATTCACCTTACCTGCACATCTTTGGACTGTGGGAGGAAACCGGAGCACCCGGAGGAAACCCACGCAGACACGGGGAGAATGTGCAAACTCCACACAGTCAGTCGCCTGAGTCGGGAATTGAACCCGGGTCTCAGGCGCTGTGAGGCAGCAGTGCTAACCACTGTGCCACCGTGCCGCCCACTTTAATATAAAGAAAAGGCAGATTTTTTTGGTGGAAAAAATATATAGACCGACAATAAAATTCTGAAGATGAAAACCTCAGGGTTGTCTAAATTGCCTTTCAGAATTCCTTTTCACTTTTAGCACTGATGCCACACTGTTGTCTATTGTTCTTTACTTTGATAGTTGATCTGCTGAACAGAAGTCTTTTTGTGTCGGAATTCTTTTCAAGCTTTCTTGGGCTTTTCTCTCTATTCACCCACATTTGGAGAAGGGGAGAGGGGAATATTTTCAATGTACCAACCCTCAAAGTCTCCAGCTGCCCTGCAGCTACACAATTGTCACAAGCTCAGCTCAACCAATCCGAGGCCTGTTGCTGGGATGTCCTTCCCTTAATTCAAAGCCACTCTGTCTAGAAGTATGACACTCATTTCTTCCAAAGGTAACATTTCTTTGCACACCTACAAATGTGAGCAACTTGATTTTTCCATTGTAAAACTCTCCTGGCATTTCAACAATATAATAGTTTTCAATCTCCATTTCAGTTTATAGTCCAAAAAGAAAAGCATGTGGGCCCTTATGGTAGTAATTGAGGAGTGGAAACCCCACTCCTACTTTGAATTTTCTGCCTACTTTGTCCAGGAGTTTATTCCATCTGTTAATCAATTGTTATGCTTCCAGCCTAAATTTATCTTTTCACACAATCACTAAATGGTTGCAGCACATTCAGGAGGTCATTAGTCTGTCATGTTTTGTGTGTGTCAATCTCCTGTCTTTTCCCGGTAGCCGGGCACATTCTTTTCCAGATAATCATCCAGCTCCCTCTTGGACCAAGTCGGAGCTTTCTGCATATTATCATTTGTTGGATTTAATGTCTTTATTGAATCTGCCTACACTACACTCTGAGGCAGCTCATTCCAGACCCTAACCACTCACTGTACAAAAAGTTTTGTTGCATGCTTTTCTTGTTTTCTTTGCCAATCACATTAAGTTTATGCCCTCAGCTTCTTTATCCTTGGACCAATGGGAACAGTTTTTCCTTAACTACTCTGTCCAGGCTGCTCATGAAATTTCTTCCTAACCTTCCCATCTCCAAGGAAAACAATCCTAAACTTTCTATGTAACTGGAATTCCTCATCCCTGGAACCGTTTTGTGAATCTTTTCTGCACTCTCTCTAATGCCTTCATATCTCTTTTAAGACATGCTGACCGAAGTTGGATGCTGCATGCTCTTAGATAGAAACATCAAAGATAGCAGCATGATGAGGCCATTCAACCCTTTGAATGTCTTCCACCATTCATTATGATCATCGTTGATCATCGAGCTTAATACTCTCATCCCACTCTCTCTGCATAACCCTTGACCCCTTTAGACACAAAATGTACCTCCTTCTTGAAAACGCATAATGTCTTGGCCTCAACCATCTTCTGTGGTAATGAATTCCACAAGCTCATCACTCACTGGGTGAAGAAATTTCACGTCACCTCAATCCTAAAAGGTTTGCCCCTTATCCTCAAACTAAGACACTGTGGTTGTGGAGCTTCCCCACCACCAGGAACATCCTTCCTGCATCTAAACTGTCTAATTCTATGAGATCAACCCCCACCCCTCCCCACCCCCGCTGGCCCAATTCTATAAACTCCAGTGAATATAATCCTAACCAATCTAATCTATCGTGTAAGTCATGCTCAGGAATCAATTTGGTAAACCTTTACTGTACTCCCTCTATAGTAAGAACATCCTTCCACAGATAAAGGGACCAAAACTGCACACAATATTTTAGCTGTGGCCTCACCAATGTCCTGTATAATTGCAGCAAGATATCCATGTTCCTGTACTCAAATCCTCTTGCTATGAAGGCCAATATACAGTTTGCCTTCCTGCTGTCCTTGGCCTGTTAATGTTCCAGTTGAGGTAGGGCTTTGGAATAATCGTTCCCACCTTGCATCATGTTTCACTTTTACTCTCCTTATTCCCACCACCTCTCAAACAGAAGGTCCAAGTCTCCCATTTTCCCTCTGACCTTCAGGATCAATCTCAGAGCATGTCTTTGAATCACTCTGACTTTCTGTTTTGATAATCAGAAGTGGATTAGTCTAGAATGAGCAGCTTCGATTGGAGAATGACATTAGCTTAGGCATCATAGCCAAGCTGCCTTTCCTGTCCTATAATGTATCTGTATACCGTAGGTATGGGCTGACATATTTTCAGTAATGACATCCTCTGAGTTCAATTTTGCTCTTTTGACTATTACCCCTCTTCCTGCATTGTTACTACAGTCACGTTATCTGATCAATTCAAGCTCTCACGTTCTTCGTTAATTATTCCACCAAATTCAAATGATTGAACTGAAAAACATTTTTTTAACTACCTGAGGTTCAGAAAAATTAAAATCAGGTGACTTTGTTTGCTGTGCACAGCATTTACAGAGACATCTACATTTCAATGATCGTGTAAAGATTTGTAGCTCGGGCGCTGGTTGCAGTTGTTACCGGGGCAGCTGGTATTTAGTGGCTAGTTGATGTTTGTGGATGCAGGTTGCTAGTTGTCTACATATTTGTCCCATGTTTCATGCAGTCTTTGCATGGAATCTTGTAAACTATGCTTATCTTGTACAGGATTGGTATAGAGTCTTTTGTTCTGCTGAGTTGAAAACGCCATGACCAGCTGTATCTGGTAGCCATACACACAGACTCACCTGGGACAATGCAACTATAATAGGACAAGCTAAACAGAGGGTAGCCAGAGAATTTCTACAGGCATGGCACTCATCCATGGACACTATCAATAAACACATTGATCTAGAACCAGTATACTGACCACTGCAACAAATAACTGGAACCAGCAACAGCAGGCTGTACGAAGGAAACCAAATAAATTCCTGAAGACACAGTAGAGCAGTGCTTCACAGGAGTCTCCACAGCACTGAAGATGTCACCTAAAAAGGGGACGAAACGTCTGCAAATCAACTGCCCAGCTCGGCGAACATACGCACAACTACCACAACTAAATTTGTTACTGCCCCAAAACCAAATGCAATTCTGGAGACTAGCTCCTAGTTTCACACAACAACTGTTTCATATCTGGAATACATTGCCTGAGAGTGACATGGGGCCATTTTCATCTATGGCTTTCAAAAAGGACTTGGATAATTACCCGAAGAGAAAGGATTTGCCGAAATACAGAGAAAAGATCAAGATCAGCTGAGTAGTTTATACAGAGAACCAGCATCAATACAATGGGCTGAATGGCATCCTTCTATTCTCTAGTCATTTTGTGAGTTACATAACAGATATAGGAGTTGAATGTAAATGAAGACAGATCAATGACAATTACTTGCACTTTTAACTTACTATGATGACCTAAGGTGTTTTACATGGATAATAGACAAAATTTGACACCAAGTTGAATGAGGACCAATTTGGATAAGTGATTAAAAGCTTGGCCAAAGAAATCAGATTGATAAGGTGCATGAGAAGAGGAATTTGAGGATTTCAGAGCCTTAGAGCCTGGGTAGTCATGAGCAGTAATGGTGCAACAACAGAAATCAAGAATGTACAAAAGGCCAGAATGGAGGAAAGCAGAGATCTCAGATGGTGGAGGAGATTACAGAGATAATTGGGGCGGGAAGCTATGGAGGGATTTGAACATGGGAATAGGAACTTTCACTGTATGCTACTCTGTTTTTGAGAGCTGCTCAGCAGGGATTAGAGTTCCAAAGTCTTTGCAAATGTATAGCAGAAAAGAATAATGATACATCAGCAACATTGTGACATGATTTACTTTAGTTGTGTACAGTAGCATTGTGAGGTAAATGGAAATTTATTTTGTAATGCTTGAAGATTAACTGCTGTTAATTTTTGTTTTCTCAGTGCTTTGCTGTTTGCTTTGTTTCTACATGATCTACCTAATGAGTTGACTCTCTGTGGTCTGTACAAGAGGATAATCTGTGGGGGTGGATATGCATGTAGTATCTTGCTACAGTAGTAGGCAAATTACAATGGAATGTTTCATTATCACTACAGTTCTGTCATAAAATGTACAGAGAGCAACCTGTTAGTAAGTGTCAATGTAGCTTAATAGTAACACTCCGGCCTCTGAGTCAGGAAGGGTGTGGGTTCAAGACCCACTCCAGATCTTGAATGCATAATTAAATTGTCAGTGCTGGCTGGAAGTTTTAGTTATGTTTGTCAATGTTATTGCATTTACTGTATAAAGGTTGGGTTCTCTGATAGTTGAGCAATTTTGTTTTTGGATTTATGCCAACAGCTGTTGGGTGAGAAGTTCTGAAACCCAAAAGTTTGTTTGAAGCTAAGTCTCCCTCATCCCAACCTTTACTCCCAGTCTTGCCAATCCACCAACTCTCATTGTGCAGTCCCCCACACCCTCATTCCTCAGTCTCCTGCATTTCCCACTTCTGACTCTTCAGCCTTTTTACTAGACCCTCAATCCTAGGCTCCCTCTTCCTCCCACCTTCATTTGCCAATCTCCCTCTCTCTTCTTGATTCTGTCTTGTGATGTTGTTCTCTGAAGGAGAACCTAAGGCTAGGACAAACCTATAATGTGCAACACCAGCAATTGTAATGTCTATACAAAACCATGTTGCCTTCATATATTGTTACCTGGTGAGGGTGTCTGACAGAGGCAAGAGAGATGATTTGAAATTGTTATTGGGACTAATTGGATATGTTTGCAAAAGCTGGCAAAATGGACTAATTGGGATCTTTCTGCACTATATTGTTTGATGATTTTATGAGAATGAGGAAATGTTGAATACTAGAGATATCAGGTAAAGAATAATGTGTGTCCACATACAATGAAAGGCAACAAAACAGATATAAACAATCACGGACCCATTAGTCTCACTTCCATTCCTTGTGAAATAATTGAATTGATGACTTGCTTAAGGCCTTGAACGAATATAAAAATAAAATGTTGGGGATGTAGATCAGAGAACAGGAGAATCTATTTTAAATTAAAGGCTGTGAAGCTAAATAATGAACAACTAGTGATCAAAACAGATAAATGTCAGATGAATTGAGTCATTACCACATCGCTATTTATGGGATCTTGCTGTGCATAAATTGGATACCATGTTTTCTATCACTGTGGATACCTATCAGAAGTAGTCCATTGGATGTCTTTCAGGACCTCAGGACACTATGTAAATGCAATCTTTCCTTCTCAGATTGAGGGATGAAGAGGAAATGAATATTGAATGTCTGGAACATGGAGATGAATGACTGCAAGAGGACGGTGTAAATTCACACAGGAAATTGAAAACAAGGACTAGGCAGACTGAAATTTACCTGTTTTATGGACACTTTGAGAATCAAGGGAAATGAGAGAGGCCAGAAAGGTGAAATTGAAATGGAACATCAGCCAGGTTCAGATTGAATGGCAGAACAGGCTGTATGGCCTACAGTTTCAGAATAAGGGGGCTCCCATCAAAGTCACCTTTTATTCTCAGAGGGCCACTTGCATTTGGAATTCTCCTGCCCAGTGAAAACTTTGTCTTTCATATATTTAAGGCTCAGTTAGATAGATTTTTGATTAACAAGACAGCAAAACATTATGGGGGATGAGCAGGGAAATGGAGTTAAGAAGCAATCAGATCAGCTATGATCTTATTAACTGATGGAACAGGCTCAAAGTGCCGAATGGCCTTACTCCTGATCCCACTTCTTATGTTCTTATGTTAGAAGGTTGGTAGAAAGTGATCTGGGAACAGAGTAGATGAGGACACTGTTCACAGAGGATAAATATCAGCAAAGACTGGTTGAATGGAAGCGTAAATTTTTTGCCATTATTTCTATGAATTCTACGTCTCACTCAGATGCACATGCCCGATTTGGAATAACAGCATTGCAAAGCCTAACATTTTCCTCATGTAGTTCCAGAAGAATAGGATCTAATTTGATTTGATTTGATTTATTATTGCCACATGTACTGATATACAGTAAAAAATATTGTTTTGCATGCTAAGCAGACAAATCGAACTTGACATAAGTACATCAGATTAATAGAACACAATGTAAAATTTAATGGTATAGCTACAGTGAAGGTGCAGGGAAAGATCAACTTTAATATATGAGAGATGCATTCATAAATCTGATAACAGCAGAGAAGAAGCTGTTCTTGAATCTGTTGGTACATGTTTTCAAACCTTTGTCTCTTCTTTCCAATTGAATAGTATATAACCAGGATGGAGCGGTCTTTGATTATGTTGGCTGTTTTCTTGAGGCGGTGGGAAGTTTAGATGGATTCAATGGAAGGATGGCTAATTTGCATGATGGATTGGGCTGTGTTCACATCTCTCTATAATTTCTTTCAATCTTGGGCAGAGCAGTTGCCATACCAAGCTGTGATGCATCCAGATTGGATGCTTTCTATGGTGAATCTATAAAAATTGATAAGAATCATTGTGGATTTGCTGAATTTTCTTAACCTTCTAAGAAAATAGAGGTTGGTGTGCTTTCTTAAACGGAGAGTTGACATGAATGGACCAGGACTGATGATTGGTGGTGTCTACTCCCAGGAACTTGAAGGTTTTGACCAGCTCCACCTCAGCACCATTGATATAGACTGGGGCATGTTCTCCACTTCACTTCTTAAAGTCAATGACCAGCTCCTTCCTTTTGCTGACATTGAGGGAGAGATTGTTGTCTTAACACCATGCCACTGTCAATCTCTTTCCAGTACTCTGTCTCATCATTGTTTAAGATCTGACCCACTATGATTGTGTCATGGACGAACTTGTGGATGGAATTAGAGCAGAATTCAGCCATGCAGTCATGAGTGTAAAAGGAGTATAGTAAGGGACTGAGTACGCAGCCTTACAGGGCACCGGTGTTGAGAATTATTATGGAGGTGGTGTTGTTGCCTATTCTTACTGATTGTGGTCTGCGGGCCAGGAAGTCGAGGATCCAGTTGCAGAGAGGGGAGCAGAGTCCAGGTTTCGGAATTTGGAGATTAGTTTGGTTAGAATTACGGTAAACAAGAGTCTGACATAGATGTCCTTGTTATCCAGATGTTCCAGGGATGAGTGTTAGGCCAGGAAGGTAGTGTCTGCTGTGGACCAATTGCAATGTTAGGTGAATTCTAGTAGATCAAGGCAATCTGGAAGGCAGGAGTTGATGTGTACCATTACTAACGTCCTGTAGCACTTCATGATGATGGATGTCAGAGCCACAGGGCAGTAGTCATTAAGGCACGTCACCTGATTTTCCTTTGGCACTGAGTTGGTAGTGGTCTTCCTGAAGCAGGTGGGAACCTCACATTTGTGTAGGAGAGGCAAAAAATGTTTGTGAACACTCCCACCAGCTGGTCCATGCAGGTTCTGAGTGTACAGTCAGGGACTCCATTCAGGCCAGTCGCTGTCCATGAATTCCCTCTCAAGAAAGGCTGATCTGATGTCTGCAGCAGTGACCATGGGTACAGGTGCACCTGAAACTTTTGGGGCAGGTGACATCATTTCTCTAGCCTTCTGTTCAAAGTAAACATAAAATGCACTGAGCTTACTGGGGAGGGATGCATTGTTGTCAGTGATTCTGCTTGACTTCAACTTGTAACCTGTTATACCATATAAGCTTTGCCACAATTGACATGTGTTCGTCTGGTTTGTCTGGGGCTCTAGTTTAGTCTGGTATTGTCTCTTGGCGTCCCCTAATGGCTTTGCGAAGGTTGTACCTAGATTTCCTGTGTAGATCAGGGTCACCTGACTTGAACACTTCAGACCTGGACTTTAGTAGGGAGTGGATCACATCATTCATCCATGGTTTCCAGTTGGGGAACATTTGGATTGGCTCCTTTGGCATGCAGTCCTCTACACACTTATTGATGAAGTCTGTGATGGTAGTCACATACTCCTTTAGGTTGGCCGCTGAGTTCTTGAATATGGACCAGTTGGTAGGATTTCCTGTGTGCAAACTGGCCTTCACAATTCCTGCATTACAACAATATCTACACTTCAAAACCTACTTAATTATGTTGCATGTTGGAACATCTTGCAGTCAAGCTGGGTGCTTTATAACTGTAAATCTTTCCTTCTCTCCACATAAGTAGTCAACATGCAAGGCACATTAAAAACGTGTTCACAAGTTGAGCTACCCTTCTGATAGAGAACTTCTTTTTATTCATTCATGGGATGTGGACATCACAGCAAGTATTGCCCATCCCTAGTTGCCCAGAGACAGTGTTGGTAAGCAACTTTCCTAAACCACCAAACACCATTTAATGTTGGTACCTCCACAATGTTGTTAGGGAGTGAGTATTAGGACTTTGATCAAGCAACACTGAAGGAATGGTGATATATTTCTAAGTCAGGATAGTAAATGGCTTAGAAGGAACTTGTGGTGGTGCTGTTCCCTGTACCTCCCTTGTCCTTCTGGATGGTAGTGGTTAAGGATTTGGAAAGTGCTGAATAAGGAGCCTTGATGAATATCTACAGTGGATCTTGTAAGCAGTACACACTGTTGTTACTGAGTGTCAGTGGTGAAGGAAATGATGTTTGTGTACAGTTGAAGGGGCTGCATTGTACTGGATGGTTTCGAGGTTTTGCAGTGCTGTTGGAGCTGCACTAATCTGGGTAAGTGGAGAGTATTCCATCGCATTCCTGATTTGTGCTTTGTAGATGGTAGACAGGCTTTGGGGAGATGGGAGGTGAGTGCAGCATTCTTAGCCTTTGTATGGCTAGTCAAGATCAGTTTACAGTCAATGGTAATCCTCAAAATATTGATAGTGGGAGATTTCAGCCATGATAAGCCATTGGATATTAAGTAGCAGTGGTTAAATTCTCTCTTCTTGGAGATTGTCTTTGCCTCCACTTCCGTGATGCAAATGTTACTTGCCACAAGTCACCCCAAACATGGATATTATCCGGATCTCACTGCATTTGGACATTCAGTATCTGAGGAGCCATGAATGGTATGAACATTAAGCAATTACTAGTAAACATCCCCAATTCTGACCTTAGGATGGAGGGAATACTATTAATGAAGGAAGTGAAAATAATTACTTCCAACTCATCTGCCTTGACCTGTCTCACATTTAAGTCCATTGCTCTTAGCCTACTGAGGCCCTTAAGTGCCAAAGTTTCATCCTGTCTTCATCGCTATTTTACCCAGGGCAGGCATAATTCCATGCCAAATAAGCTTGGAGAGCATGGAGAGCCATTCCTGAGATTCCTGTGTGCATCTGAGGCCCCCCCACCCACCCCACCAAAAAGTCAAGCCCTTCTTTTAACTCTCCCCTGTCCTCACTCCTCCATGCCCTTCAAACCTGACCCCTTGCACTCCTCTCTGAAACCTACCAGCCGATATCAATCAATATCGTGAAGCTACCTGAAATCCAGCCTCCATCAGCTCCTCTTCTTCAGGGGCTGCCCCTTGTCCCTGCAGTGGCTACTGCTCGAGCTTGATGCTTCTGGACTACAGAACAATCAAATCATCAGGCTGCTCTCTGAGGTGGGACACCCTCCTGAGAGAGTAATACAAGTCCCACCTTCAGCAAATTAAGGCTCCATGGGGCAGGAAATGGCTAGGAGAAGGCAGGATCATCTGCGATCCCACTGAATCTTCAGCTGATGGGATGGATGCCTTTTGAGGAATCCCACCCCCATGCACATGTCTTGGCAGAGGATGCTCAGTTCTAGCTAACCAGTCCACTGTTTGGAACAATGCCAACAAGGAGGGTTTGATTGTCATTCTGGGTGAGCTAGACCTTGAATGTACTTCCTTACTCTGCCCCAGGGAATGGAAGGCATTGCCAAACTGCCATTGTAAAGAAAATTGGCAGAAAGCAGCTCAGGGTGAAGCATCAGCTGACCATGAGCCAAAGGCCCACTTTCAGGTAAAACACACATGAAATGGAACCAGCCTTGGCTCCATAACTTATCATATTTTTAACAAACATCTGGCAATTTCAATTTTGAGATTTTTAATTGAGCTCCAACCTCAACAACCTCAAAAACCTCAAGTTTTTGAGAGGAGAGAGTTCTGGATTTCCAATACCTATTTTTGTGGAAAAGTGCTTCCTGAATATGCCTCCTTGTTCTCCATCGCCCCATGTGATAAAACAGTCACTCTTTACAACAACCCTATCAAATCCAATGATCATCTTGAACACCATAATCAAAGACATCAATGAAGACAGTTCCAGTTCTTGGGTTTGTAATTTTCAAAGTGAAGATTTCAATCTAGCCAAAGACAAGGAGGAACTGAGGTGAGTGTTTTATAATGATTCCATTCTCTGGATGTGCTAACTGTCGACCGTGGATAGCATGCCATGAATAAAATTCCCCTGTCATGTTTATGTTTTTGAATTAGAGCTTAGATCATCCAACAGCAGAGAGGGCCTCCCATGTAACATGTTGGTACTCACCCCAGTCTGATGGAACCAGTAATTACAGAGTAGAGGTGGGAGCTTTGCTGTTTGGTTAAAGTCATGCATGTTCCTGTCAGGTTAAATTGCTTGTTTAATCCACACAAATATCAGATTATGTCATTGATAAAAATAGATCAAATTGGTTCATTTGTTCAGTTTAATTAGATTAAGTATCCTTTCACCAAAACAAAATTGCCTTGTACTTAAAAAAAAGAGCAGATGTTAATTTGAATTGGTGTATACTTTGGGGGCAGTGTGAATAGACTATTCAACTGTTTTTCATGATGTTTTTCAGATTTCTGTCATCAAAAACAGGGCCTCAAATGAACAAGAAAAGAGACATTTTGTTGAACCAAACTATTTGCAACATTTCTGTTACATTTGACCCTGAGCTATACTCCTGACCTGACCTTTTCTTTCAACAAGACTGTCTACTTCTTTCTCCATAATATTGACCATTCTCTGCCTCAGCTTCAGCTTCTGATACTCTGATCTATAACTCTTTGTTTATCTCTTGACTCAACTATTCCAATACTGTTATCAATCTTGCACCCTCTGTAAAGATGAGCTCACTCTGGCCTACACCCTCAGAACTGGAGCTTTTAATACATTACACCTTTTAGAGTAATACGTACAGAAATATTTCATAAAATGCAAGGCGTAGCCTAAGGCCACCTCAGCGGAGCAACTTTTGTTTTCTTTCTGGAAATACACATAACTAGTTCATAGCAACTTCAGGATAGCATGGTTCAGTCATCCACATTGGCATTCCTAATTTGGAAGGATAATGCCTTGGGTGCTTGGAATGAACCTTAGCATTTTTTAAAGTTCACTCATGGGATGTAGACGGTGCTGACTGGCCAATATTTATTGCCCATTCCTAGTTACTCTTGAAGATGGTGGTGAGTAAACTAAAAAGTTGATGCTGAGCTTGAAGATGCACAGGAACAGAGGTGACTATTCTGAGAAACTTTCTGCCCATCCTGTATTCATTGGATCAAACGATTGACGTAGGACAATCCACCCTGGAAATGAAGTGTATTAGCTTGTGTTTGGAGACTGGAGGCTGTTTCATGTTCGGTGGCAGTTCCTATCAGGCCGTCACCATCTTCAGGTGGAAGATGGCTCAGAAAAGTTGGTTGAAGACCCAGGGAAGCGTTCCATAACACTTTGGACAGACAGCATAATGCTGTCATCACAACCTGCTATTATCCACATGCCCTGCACCAATTACTGTTCATCCTTTTGTATCAATGAACCGCCATTAACTGTCACTCATTTAATTATTTCTCTGTCTACTTAACCAATGAACCTTATGTTTTAAATTAATTAATGAGCTGTGGATGTCACTAGCTAGACCACCATTTATCGGCTGTCCCTAATTTCCTTTGGGAAGGTAGTGATGACCTGCCTTCTTGAAATGCTCTCATCCATTTGGTGTAAAAACACTGACAAAGCTGTTAAAGGAGCAAGTTCTAGGAATTTGACCCAATGACAATGAAGGAACAGCAATAAACTTTCAAGTCAGGAAGGTGTTCAACTTGGAGGAAAACTTGCAGGTGTGCTCTTCCCATTCATCTGTGGCCCTTGTCTTTCTGGATGCAAGTGGTCATGGGTTTGAAAGGTAGTGTCGAAGAAACCTTGGTGAATTCTTGCTGTGCATCTCGTTGATGGTACTCACTGCTGTTACTGAGCATTGGTGGTGGAGGGAGTGAGTGTGGTGCCAATCCAGCAGGCTGATTTGTCCTAGATTGTGTCAAGCTTCTTGAGTGATGTTGGAGCTGCAGTCATCCAGACATGTGAGAGTACTCCATCACACACCTAACTTGAGCCTTGTAGGTGGTAGATAGGATTTGAGGAGGCAGCAAGTGAGTTAATTGTTGCAGAATTCCGAGCATCTGACCTAATCTTGCAGCCATGGTATTTATATAACAAAGTTTTTGCAGTTCCTGGTCAATGGCAACCCCAGGATGTTGATTGGTACAGTAAACTGGTGCTTTTAAATAAACTTAATAAACTATTGTAAAATTACTTATGAACAGTCAATTGCATATCTTTGGTAACTGGCTCCCAAACATAATACCGCACTGACACCAAATTCTGTTCATATTTCACCTCTGTAAAGTACATTGGTTTCAGTCTGATGATGCCTCAATTGTCACGTTCTGGCCCTTGTTTCCAAATCCTTCTATATTCTCCCCTCTGCTAATGTCTGTGAACTTCCAGCCCTACAGTTCTCCAGAATCTTGTGTATCCCAATACTGGCCTCTTACACGTTGTTATTTTAATTAACCCACCAATGGAATCATTCCATTAGCTGCCTGAATCCCAAATTTTGAAAGATCGTTCTTAAACATATCCACCTCTTTCTCCTCATTTAAGAACTCAAAGCTTGCCATCTTTGATTAAACCTTTAATACTCTGTGTATTAATACATCCATACATTTCTGAGTTGGTTTCGTTGTGAAGGACCTTGGGCTGTTTTGCAATGCTGGTGGTGCTGTATAAATGCAAGTTATTGTTGTTGATATCAATGATAATGAATTTATTCATCAATCTTTTTTGGGCAATCAAGTGGAAAGTAATTCACTAAGTCAGAGACAGCTCCAATGCTGGAAAATGAGCATCAGTGGATGGGCTGCCTGCTAGACAATCTGTCTAATCAGGTGGAATAGACAATGCAATCCATTACTGTTAACTATGAGAATCTACCCCAGGCTGTTTAGTTAAGGAGGTTTATTTCATTCTTTTACAGGATGTGGGTAGTACTGGTCAGCATTTATTGTCCATCCTGTGCTGTCTTCTTGCAGCATATATCCACCTACAGTGATATTAGTGAGGGACTTGCAGGATTTTGACAGAGCGACACTGAGGGAATGGTGATATGTTTCCAAGTCAGGATGATGTGTGATTTGGAGGGGGTCTTGCAGATACAGGTGTTTCCATGTGTTTGCTGCTCTTGTCCTTCTAGATGGTAGATGTCATGAGTTTGGAAAACGCTGATGAAGGAGTCTGGATGAGTTGCTGAAACACATCTTCTGGATAGTATATATTGCTACTGCAATATATATCATCCGCAAAGACCATTCCTTCCACGACTACCTGGTCAGGTCCACGCCCCCTAACAATCCTCCATCCCCTCCTGACACTTTCTCCTACCACCGCAGGAATTGCAAAGCCTGTGCCCACACCTCCCCCCTCACCTCCATCCATATTCATCAGTTTCACGTTCACTTCCACACATGTCATGTACTGTATCCGTTGCCCCCAATGCGGTCTCCTCTACATTGGGGAGACTGGATGCCTTCTCGCAGAGCGCTTTAGAAAACATCTCCGGGACACCTGCACCAATCACCTGCACCCCACCACCCTGTGGCTGAACATTTCAACTCTCCCTCCCACTCTGCAAGGACATGCAGGTCCTGGGCCTCCTCCATTGCCATTCCCTCACCACCCGACACCCGGAGGAAGAATGCCTTATCTTCCACCTCGGGACCATTCAACCCCAGGGCATCAATGTGGACTTCACCAGTTTCCTCATTTCCCCTCCCCTCACCTCACCTCACCCCAGTTCCAACCTTCCAGCTCAGCACCATCCTCATGACCTGCCCCACCTGTCAATCTTCCTTCCCACCTATCCACTCCACCCTCCTCTCCGACCTATCACCTTTACCCCACCTCCATCCACCCATTGCACTCTTAGTTGCCTTCTCCCCAGCCAGAACCCCCTCCCATTTATCTTTCTGCCCCCGAGGTTCCTAGCCTCATTCCTGATAAAGGGCTCCGGCCAAAAACATTGATTCTCCTGCTCCTCGGATGCTACCTGAGCTGTTGTGCTTTTCCAGCAACTCACTCTCGATAATATTGCTACTACTGTCTATCAGTGGCCAACTGAGTGATTTTTTTTAAGGTTGTGGATGGGGTGCCATTCAAGAGGGCTACTTTGTCCTGGATGGTGTAAAGCTTCTTGCTTGTTGTGGGATCTATACTCCTCCAGATAAGTATTCCATCACACTCCTGACTTGTGCTTTGTAGATGGTGGATGGGCTCTCGGGAGCCAGGAGGTGAGTTACTTGCTGCAAAGTTCCTAACCTCTGACCTGCCCTTGAAATGTCACACAGCAGGAAGGTTGCCAACTTTGGATGGTCAAATTCCTGGAGGTATTATCACATGACCTCCTGCCTCCAAGCATCTCCCATTTTTGCTGTCTGGCGCATTCATCCTCGCAATGCTCCATCGCCCCATGGTAAATCAGAAAATGAATCATATCTGGAGACTTCAGCTCAACCCTGGTGGAATGGCAACACTGCATATCAGTGAAGAGTGTAATAAGGGTAATAATGCCTGAGAACTGATGAAGAGTGGTAAATGGCAGTGAAGTGGGAGAAGGTGAATTGGCCATGTAGGGAGCCTGAGGAGGTATGTAGATCACAGCATACAGTGGCCCAACAATGAATCTATAGGGACAGAGTCAGCTATTTGGAGGCCATAGTGTGAGAAAGGCTAAGGCTCACCATGGAGCTTATTAAAATGTCGCCATCGTCCTACTGTACCATAGGCCTGCTTTCTCATTAGAGAGAAATGACTGGTGGTTTAACCTGAGGGTCACCTCAGGCAACAGGAGAGGTTGAGAAGGAGAGTCATAGAATTTTTTTTTATTTCAAAAATATACTTTATTCATATATATTTAATCTATACAATTGGACATGTCATCATTCTGTAAACATTCCATTTCTTTGCGTGTCGAAACAGGGTGATCATTCATATTCACAGGTTGGTGCGATTACATTGAGCTGAGGCGCCAGTGGAGCCCAAATGACTGCGCGGGCCCCCTGTTCTTCTTTAGGCAGGCAGATGTTAGACAGTGGTCTTTCCCCACCGCGTCTTGGCGGCAGCTGCCCCAAGCTTCCGCGTGTCCCTCAACACGTAGTCCTGTACCTTGGAATGTGCCAGTCTGCAACACTCAGTCGGGGTCAACTCCTTCAGCTGGAAGATCAACAGGTTTCGGACCACCCAGAGAGCGTCCTTCACCGAGTTGATGATCCTCCAGGCGCAGTTGATGTTCGTCTCGGTGTGCGTCCCGGGGAACAGGCCGTAGAGCACGGAGTCCCGCGCACGGCGCTGCTCGGGACGAACCTCGACAGACACCACTGCATTCCTCTCCAGACTTCCTCTGCATAGGCACATTCCAGAAGGAGGTGTGTGACAGTCTCGTCCCCCCCGCAGCCGCTTCGAGGGCAGCGTGCGGTGCGGCAGAGAGTCCGGGCGTGCATAAATGATCTCACAGGCAGAGCCCTTCTCACCACCAGCCAAGCCATGTCTTGGTGCTTGTTGGAAAGTTCTGGCGATGAGGCATTCTGCCAAATGGCTTTGACAGTCTGCTCAGGGAACCACTCGACAGGATCCGCCCTCTCCTTTTCCCGAAGGGTCTCAAGGACACTACGTGCTGACCACTTCCTGATGGACTTGTGGTCAAAGGTGTTTTTCTTGATAAATTTCTCCACGAAGGACAGGTGGTACGGAACGGTCCAACTACTCGGAGCGTTCCGCGGCAGCGAGGCCAGGCCCATCCTTCGAACACCGGGGACAGGTAGAACCTCAGTACGTAGTGACACTTGGTGTTTGCGTACCGGGGATCCACGCACAGCTTGATGCAGCCACACACAAAGGTGGCCATCAGGGTGAGGGTTGCATTGGGTGTGTTTTTTCCCCCATTGCACCGGTCTTTGTACATTACATCTCTTCGGACCCGGTCCATCTTTGATCTCCACACGAAGTGGAAGATGGCCCGGGTGACTGCGGCGGCACAGGTTCTGGGGATAGGCCAGACCTGTGCCACGTATAACAATACTGAGAGTACCGAGATAGAATTATAGAAACCTTACAGTGTGGAAAGAGGCTGTTCAGCCTATTGAGTCTGCACCAACCCTCTGAACAGCATCCCATCCACCGTAATCTTGTATTTACCACAGCTAATCCACCTAACCTGCACATCCCTGGGCACTACACGATAATTCAGCATAGCCAATCCACCAAACCTGCACATCCCTGGCCACTACATGGTAATTCAGCATAGCCAATCCACCAAACCTGCACATCCCTGGGCACTACACGATAATTCAGCATAGCCAATCCACCAAACCTGCACATCCCTGGGCACTACGTGGTAATTTAGCATGGCCAATCCACCAAACCTGCACATCCCTGGGCACTACATGGTAATTTAGCATAGCCAATCCACCTAACCTGCATATCCCTAGCCACTACATGGTAATTTAGCATGGCCAATCCACCTAACCTGCACATCTTTGGACTGTGGTAGGAAACCAGAGCACTCAGCAGGAATCCATACACGACATGGGCAAAGTATGCAAACATCATATACCCACCTAAGGCTGGAATCGAACCTGGGTCACTGGTGCTGAGAGGCAACAGTGCTAACCACTGAACCACCATGTTGCCCTACTTTACCATCCTTCATGTCTTGCTGAATGGCCAGTGAATATTATTACCTTAAGTTTAGCAATGAAGGCCACCACCTTTCTCAACACAGGAATATGGCAAGCGCTCACAGAATCAGAGGACATTATAGAAATCTAAGGACATCATAGAAATTAGACAAAACAGCAACTTGCAATTATATAGCACTGTTAGCAAGAAAGGGTTTCACAGAAACAAAATCAAAAACAAATCAACAAGATGTGAAGAAAAAATGTTTAGGCATGATGAAAATGAAAGATTTATGTAGGGTCTGCAAGGTGGTGAGGGAGTTGGAGAAACAGAAGAGATAATTCCAGAGCTTTGTCATTTGATCCAAAGACAAATTTGTACTTAAATAGTGTTTTACATTACTTCAAGATGTTGCAAAATGTTTTACAAATGTTTTCAATAGTGTTGAAGCATAGTTACCATAGTAATGTTGGGAGACAAAGCAGCCAATTTGCACTTGGCAAGATCTCAGAAACAGTAATGAGAAAACAATCACATTAACTGTTTCGCTGATGCTGACTGAGGGATAAATATTGGTCAGGATACAAGGAGCAACATCCTGCAATTGGGATCTTCTATCTCCATATGGGACGGCAGTAGGTTGAATATTTTCTGTAAAAGACACCATCTCTGACAGTACAGCTGTCTATCCATACTGCGCTGAAAGGTCTGTTGGGATTAGTTACTCAGGTAGGCTGGCTAGGTGTCCAATTTTACGATACATAGTCCAATTTTATAAAGTATAAAATTATAAACGTTCCCCAAATTTTCAGTTGTTGCAAATGGTTTAAGTCTGGCATTTTGAGCCTTGCACTCTAACCTCACTGAAGTACAAGCAGGTGTGTGTATGCTTAGGCCTTTCCCACATTTGCAACAGTCTCAAAATAACTGGGATACAACAAGCAGATTGTAATTACACTTTGCATCTTAGCCCTCTCACAGTTATGTCTCAAACAGTGATGTAATTCCATTCATGATAACATCATTCCAATACAATACAACAGTGTCTAGTGTAAATGGCCTCCAGCAGTGACCATCCTGCACCCAACTTTCTGGATTGGACTTTCAGATCATAAGTTTTGGACTCAGACTTGCCGAGAATGGACGGGGAACTGACTTCCTACTTTGTCATGCAGTATAGAGTCGTTGGCGCACAAAAGCCAACCATTCAGCCCGTCTAGTTGATGCTGGTGACATCCTCAGGAAGAGGAGGCCTGGACCAATAGATGCAGTTTTGCATCTGCTGACTACCAAGTGGCTGCCAGTTTGGGGCCAAGAAACATTTTTAGCCATCTCTCCATTATTTCAGGGGATGCTGTGAGGGGTGGAAAGTGGTTCAGTTGCAATCAAATGCCACACAATTCACCCCGTCGCTGCTGTACATTGGCAATGAAAGCTGGGTTCCAGGGTAATCTGCAAATCTCCCTCCCTATTTACACCAGGAACATGATTTCTGGACTTTGTGTTTTCCTTCCAAACTTGCAGGAACTGTACAAGTGACTTTAAGGTAGATTATTTGATACTTGTGAACTTTAGTTTACCAAGACTCATGTTTTCTGGCTCTGTTCAATGTTTATAATAGTGTGGTGATAATAACTCCAGTGGTGAATGACATCTTCTCTCAACCACATTCAGATGAATTGAATTAATGAGAGAAATATAGGAAGAGAAAGAAGGTTGGCGCAAGAGAGGAAGGTTGAGAGAGAATAATGGAGGTTATACAAGACAGAAGGTTGTGAATACTGAAACTGACTGCAGGACATTGATTCAAATTTGTCAGGTTTGTATTGAAAATGTCAAAGCCACGATTTGAATCTGATCCATAAGTGGAGCAGAGCAGGTATCGGTCTGATTCAATTCCCCCATTGCACCAACCGCCCTTCAATACAACATATGAAGGTGGCAACCTCTCTGTATAGCAAATCATGTTTTTAAGAAGTAAACATGATGAAAACAATGCAAGGACATTTTCTTGAAGGTGAGCATTTCCTATTGAGGCACTCAGCAGTTTTTTATGTGCTGTGGTTCACAGTACAGCCACATCCCTGTTTTGTAAACATCAATAAATAAGGCTCCATTGACTTTTTTTAAATAAGTGATAGCTCAGGTTGGTGAAGAGGAGGGGCAGTTTTCTTGGAAAATATAGGTCCTATCACTCAGACTGTCCAAACGAGTAATTATGGGCCTGCCAGTACAACTGGTGGCTTTTGTTGATTGGACCTGATCTGCTAACCTTCAAAATGTTCCACACATTAATGTACTCTTCAAACTGACAGTAAATAAAGATGTTATTTTCTGACTGAAAGTAGATGCTGCATTTGAAGAAAAACAGGAAGCTGTTAATTGTTAGCTGGGGTGCACAAGTTTAACCCTATAATGACATGTGCAAACTTCTAACTGCGTAGAAGGAGTAGGTAAATTCACCGTCCATTGTCATTGTACTTTTATTATTCACTCTCAGGATGTTGGGGTCAATGGTAGGTCAGCATTTATTGCTCATCTCCTGATACAGTGGCCACTCAGAGGGCAGTTCAGAGTCATCCACAGTTATGTGGAGACTGCAATTACATACAAGTGCAAACCAGATAAGGATGGTGGAGTTTTTCTCCTAAAGTTTATTAGTGAATCACTTGAGTTTAAATGACAATACAACATTTTCATGGTCACGTTTGTTGGCACCATACTTTTATAGTCAGAATTATTAAAAACAGAAGTAAAATCCTCAAACTGCTCTGATTGGGTTTGAACTGATTTTTAAAAAATGTTTAGAATATTAATTAGTTGTGTAAAATGCTTACACTGTGTTCCTGGCTGTTTCTTTTCCTTCTGCAGTGACTGTTAACTTTTTGCTGAGTGGACATCCAGGCTTGAACAATCAAGCATTGACCTGTCTTACTCACAGAATTGAATAAGGAAGTTGAATATTGAACACTACACAGTCCAAGAACAACCATCACACAATGTGAACTTGATGTTGTATTGTAAAGAATCCCTGGTCTCTGTTGTATGAGCAGATCTGACCACAGGTCCATCAGCAAGTGGTCAGCACATAGCCTTTGTCAGCTCAGCCAAAAGATAATGGCTGGTGCCTCTCCTGTGTGCTGTTGTCTAGGACCTCTGTTGATTGCAACTGAACCACTTTCCACCCCTCACAGCATCCCCTGAAAAAATGGAGAGGTGGCTAAAAATGTTTCTTGGCCACAAACTGGCATAAAAGAATTTGCTGGTGTCAGAATGAGATGATGTTGTGGTTCTGTTCGCCGAGCTGGGAATTTGTGTTGCAGACGTTTCGTCCCCTGTCTAGGTGACATCCTCAGTGCTTGGGAGCCTCCTGTGAAGCACTTCTGTGATGTTTCCTCTGGCATTTATATAAACCACTATTAATGGTGAACAGAACCACAACAATGAGCACCCGAGCTACAAATCTTCTCACAAACTTAGAATGAGAAGATGTCACTGAGCCATCTTCTTCCTTCAGGCTGCTGAGCACAGGGCTCTCCTTGTGCACCTTCCGGAAAAAGGAGTATGAGCCCATCTCACCCTGCTCCAGGGTGTGGACTCTGGACCGGAAGATTACCTTGGCGGCCTCTGAGGCAAACAGTGAGTCTTGCTGGCTCTTCAACTCCTGGAGATTCTTCATGACATCGACTCCCATTGCCTGCAGCAGAGGCAGGTTCTGCAGCTTTTTTGTAGTTTGGGCAGTTTTCCCCATGTTTCTCATTTGCCTTCTGAATACTTTGTGAACGAAGAACCTCTTGATATTCCCCTTGACTGTTTCCCACCAGTTTAAAGAATTGAATAGAATTCCTACAGTGTGGAAACAGGCCATTTGGCCCAACAAGTCCATACCAACCCTCTGAAGAGTGTCACATCCAGACCCATTCCCCTACCCTATTAGTTTACATTCCCCCGACTAATGCATCTAAGCTACACATCCCTGAAAACTATGGGCAATTTAATATGGCCAATTCACCTAACCTGCCCATCTTTGGACTGTGGGAGGAAACCGGAGAAAATCCACACAGATAAGGGGAGAATTTGCAAACTCCACACAGACAGTCATCTGAGGCTAGAATTGAACCCAGGCCCCAAGTGTGTGAGGCAGCAGTGCGAACCACTGAGCCACCGTGCCACCTCACTGGAGACTCAAAGAGGGATTTCATGGTTCTCCAACCTTTGCAACCCTGTTTGAGCTCCTCAATGCTTTATGGAGACAACAGTTTCATGTTCAGCTTCCACGTTCCAACAACTGCTGTGAGTGTTACCCACTGAGCCATGACTGCGAAGTACTGGAGGGTGAAAATTCCCATTAAACTACATTCTCAGACCACTTCGTATCTTCAAGGGTAATATACAGAAAGCTAATTTAGATGTGCATGTGTACTTCTTGTACAGCCTTGATAGAGAGTGCTGCTGTTTTGTTGGCATTAGGTGATGAATATTTAGTTAACCCATTCCTCCTTGATCGATGTTGAATTTTACTTGGGACCATTTTAATTCAAATCGTTCCCTGGGTGTGGAGCAGCTCAGCCACTAGGTGGAGCCTCAGTTTAACATCTGAGTGTCAACTCACATTTCTGACAGCTCTGCACTCCCTCATTACTGCACTGACTTGTTTGGCTGATTTGGAGGTGCCGGTGTTGGACTGGGGTGTACAAAGTTAAAAATCACACAACACCAGGTTACAGTCCAACAGGTTTAATTGGAAGCACACTAGCTTTCGGAGTGACGCTAGTGTGCTTCCAATTAAACCTGTTGGACTGTAACCTGGTGTTGTGTGATTTTTAACTTTGTTTGGCTGAGATTGCAATCCCAGCTCAGTGTAACTTGTAAGGTCAGTGAATGTGCTACTTGTGAAGGGAGGACTGGAAGCAGTCTGGACTGTTGGTTTGTGGTGCCATGATAGGCACTGTCATGCCCACTTATTCCATGCACATACCCCATGCCCAGATCACAGCCTGTCCTTCTTTGCCCTCTGTGTGCAGGACTAATTAAGAAATCTCTCCAGATGCTGAATCAAGGTTTGGGATGCCAGTCCTCCAGGATTGACCTAGCATCTCAAGGAAATAAAGATACAATTCAATGCAGACACTGCCGAGAAATAGTTTCATTATGTATTCAGTGTCTCACCAGTGGAGGTTTAGTGGACATCAATGCTATCCTGGTCAGCTGTCCACCTTGCATCTTTTGTAGCCGAGAGCTCATTGGAAATTCTGTTGTTCTTATTCCTAACTTCCATCTCCAAGTTCCATCCAACCATGGTTCTGTACTTGCTGATTTACTTTGTTGTAGGTATTTAAAATTTTTGTTCATCATTGAGTTCAAATCTCTCAATGCCTCACCCCTCTCTATCCATGTTACTTTCTCCAATACTGCAACTGGAATTTCCTCCCTAAGTAGCATTGTGTGTCAACCTATAGCAAATGGACTGCAAGAAGGCAGCTCACCACACCTTCTCAAGGGCAACTAGGAATGGGCAATAAATGCCAGCCAGCCAGTGATGCTCATATCCCACAAATAAATAAATAAAATAACAACTCTCCTGCACTCTGAACGCCTTTACTTCTGGTCTCTTGTACTTTTCTAACTTTAATTTTCACACCTTGGCGTCTTCAGCTACAAGACTGCTATCCCTTTTCCAGAAAGGTCTCTGGACATGGAGAATGCGTGAGGCTATGAATTGGAGAAATATTACCTGGCATTTTGCGCAAGTACAAATTGTCCATGTCACTCTGTACTCCTTCCAACCAGCTGGATTAAGGTCATGACTCAGTGTCCTTGCTACAGTAATTTCCAGCTGTATTATCTTGTTTTGCTCCCTAATAGATTGGAACAGTTAATGTTATTACTGATCAGAAAAACACCTTCTCTAATTTCAGTAATGCTCTAAGAGCATGTAGAAAAAGAGCTTAGTGCAAGCTCAGTGTTGACTTGGTGACTGCATGTTTAAGTACACACCTTTCTCTTAGGCTGCAGTTAGTTTGATGCACAGTGTAACTCATTTTATAGACACTCTCAAGCACATTCACTGATAAACTGATTTCTTACACATCCTTGATTGTCATTATTTGGAGATGCTGGTGTTGGACTGGGGTGTACGAAGTTCAAACTCACACAACACCGGGTTATAGTCCAACAGGTTAATTTGGAAGCACTAGCTTTCGGAGCACTGCTGTTTCATCAGGTGGTTGTCCAACTGATGAAGGAGCAGCACTCCGAAAGATAGTGCTTACAAATGAACCTGTTGGACTGTAGCCCAGTGTTGTGTGATTTTTAACTTTGATTGTCATTGTTATTGTCCCACCATTAGTGGTCATACCTTCAACTGTCTAGATCCTAAATTGGTCGGGGCTATTGGAGGCTAGAAGTCATGTCATAAGTATCTCTTGGTCTTGGTAAATCCTAGCTGAAAGGCTGAAATGAGGCATATGAAATAAGAGTAAGTGAACTTCATATGAAATGTAAACGCCAGCACAAACTAATTGTGCTGAATGACTTGTTTCTGTTCTTTGCATTCTATGTAGATTCTGAACAGTTTGACATCTCCACTAGAGACTCAGGCTGTTCCACGAGATCAGACATACCCCAATGATACTGTCCTTCCTCCTTGACTGAACGAAGCTATAATTTAGGCACATAAAAAAAGTCTTATGTCGCAATATAGGGATCCTGTTACTCAAGCTGATCCACGGGCCTGTAACACTCTGCTAACTAACAAAGTATAATTAGATGTCCTTACTGGACAAGCTGTTTATTTATTAGGGACTCATTCATGGACCATTCCCATAGACTGTGCAAACACAGAACAGTAATGGAAGCTGAACAATTTTGGACCATTTTGCAGGTTGTTTCCCAGATTAATTCAATTTAATTTAAATTCAAAACTCAGCAAATGAACCAGAGGGGTTGACCACGCCCTCCATCTTATTCAGTCCACTGTCTAGCAATTTCTAACACTTGTTTTTACAACTGTGATGGCTGTTAGGCCACTTCAAACAGCAGAAATCAACCAATGTTATTGAGGGGGTGGGGAGCGAAAGCGACATGCCTTATCACTTTTTCTGGTAAATTAAGATTTGAACACGTAGCCTCTGTGCCAGTCCAATATCACAAGTGTACTCATTAATAAAGATTTATTTTGCCTTTATGGAACTCACAGAGTACAAAGAATGTGATTAAGAGATTCGCCCAAAAATAATGAAATGTAGAGGGGACTGAGGCTGGATGAAATTATTAATTCTGATTCAAACTTTTACATAACATGTTTGAAGTGGTCAGTGGTCTCTGGTAGATCAGACTGTGTAAGAGTTAATTTCCATTCTGTGCCATGAATATCAGAATATGTAAAATGCACTGACTCATGTGACACAGCTGAGTTGGTCTGATTTGATAATTCCAAACCACAGATAAAGCAAACTTGTATTTAATAACATTCTGTCATATCTCTCAGAAACGTGATGAATTTGATCAAAAAAATTATTACATTGGTAAACCCAGAATCCAATGGCAGTTAACAAAATAATGAAAGGTACGGATAGAATTAATAATAGTTAACTTTCCCATGATAGGGGATCTCAAGACTATGGGGCACACTTTTGAGGAGAGGAGAGAGATTTAAAAAGGACATGGGGGACAAATCTTTTACATAGAGGCTGGTTTGCATGTGGAATGAACTTCCATGAGGAAGTTGTGGATGTGGGTATAACTACAATGTTTAAAAGACATTTGTATAAGTGCATGAATAGGAAAGGTTCAGAGGGATATGGGCCAAATGCTGACAAATGGGTCTAGATTGGGTTAGGGTATGGACAAGTTGAACCTAAGGGCCTGGTTCCGTGCTGTACATCTCTATGGCTCTATAACTGGTTGGATTGAAGGGTCTATGTTCGTGTTGTGTGACTCTATGACTTTATAATCCCACATACAGCAGTAAGATGAATGGTCAATTGACTAATTTCAGTCATTGGGTGAAGGATGAATCTACTCAAGCCACTCTTATTAACGATCAGTAGGTGCCATAGAAACAACACTGACACATACTACCTGAGAGGTAGATATTTTATGGGAAGAAGGATCCTACCAACAGAACCAAACTATTGTAGTATTACTGGGGTGAAGTAATATAAATATACAAAAGATAGAGTCCATCTATTGCAACAGAAGTTGCAATGTTACCCTATTACTTCTGAGGACAAGGGATCCTTATATAGATTTCTGATCATCATTTTAGAGATGAATTGCCTCGATATATATGTCGGCCTTGGTGAGTATTAGCATTCGAGCCTCTGTATCAGAAGATGTGCGTTCACACCTCACTCCAGAGTCAGAATCAAGTTTGATCCTATTCAGTTTTGAGAAAGTATTGCACTCTCGATGTGCAGTCTTTTCAATGAGAGATTAAACTAAGGCCCTACCTCCCTATACAAGGTCTCATGGCATTATTTTTAAGTTGAACAAGGCAGTGCTCCTGACTGATTTATGTCACCAGTACTCAATCCTCAAACAATATCACTGAAAATTAAACTTTTGATAATTTAGAACAGGACTTTGCTGCGTGCAATTTGGTATTTTTAAAATGGATCAACAACTGCATCTTAAAAGTGTGTCATTGGCTTCATACCATCTGGAGATAACCCTTAGATAATGACAAGAGTCAACATTATTGCAAGTTCACCAGCGCCAGTCAAGTACATTCTTTCTTACTCACTATTGTGGAGTGAACAGTTGCTGTGTTTAATGGCTTTGTCCTTATTCTGTGTCTGGTGGGATTCTGAAGTATGTGCCTTATGTAGATACATAAATAAATACATTTTACATGCATACATACAATTCGCAAAGCACGGCAAATATGGTTCGTGAATGGCAGGTACAAGTTATCCTTTGGATATGATGTAGTGACAATGACACAGAGGTCTAGATAAATGGTAAAGCATCCTCCACATTAGCATCAAACATTACCATAAATAATTGGGCAGAATCTTATAAGGGCCTGAACAATATGGGCCATGATTGGACTTGTGGCAAAACCACACATAAATTCCAGCAAAGCCTAACTTGATGTTGAGTGCATTTTACGGCATCTTTTATGTATCTGCTGGGCATTACTGAGGCACCTTTCTTACTAGGCAGCAGCAAGCTGCCCATTATCAGTGATTATTACTTGTTAAATGCCTTCTTAACTGGTCCTCTCGCATTATTACTATACAGCTTCCTCTTTTACCAAATAGCTGAACAAACTAGACATAGAGAATTCTAGACAAGGAAACCACAGCAGATAATCCGGTGACTTCAGCTCTCCGTGGGTTGCGAACAGTGTTTGCATGTTGCTCAGGACCAAACAGTATCTGAGAGCACATTCCATGGGCAGCAGTCACATGGACCCCTTGTCCACCGACATTGACATCTGAGATTTGCCGACCCCTTAGGATCCTCATGGCACCTCTCCCATCTACTTGTAAGATGCTTAGGAAGCAGAGAGCTGCATTGCAGGGCACACTGGCATTGAACGACTACTTCAAGGACACTTTACAGGCAGGGACAGGCACCCAGCTCATAGGTCAGACCAGGCTGCTTCCCAATGCTTCTCCTGTGCAATCTTTGCATTCCCTCACTTAACGCCTCCCTGCATTCTTGCAGCATTCTTGCCAATTAGTCACACCACCAGGCAGCTTGCCTTGCTGGTTAGCAGGTCTCAATCAAGGGCTGAACATCTTGCTCTATGGCAGGGTGCTGTGTCAATCTCACAGCTGTCCCGGTGCCAACACCTTACATGCAGCAAGCAGGCAGCCATGTCTCAATGTCTTAGGGGACTAGTCCTCACCAAGCTCCATCGAGGTCTCCACCAGTCAGGGGGTCCTGGCACAGTAAGATGAGGGCAGCCTGCCATACCATTCCTGGGGCTTTGCAACAGGCAGATGTCCAGTTGGTGGGGTCCCAATCAGGGGTCTGTGCCTCTGTAGTTCAGAGAATTTGTCACAATCAGACTTGTGGCTCTTATGAAGAAGGGTTGATGTGATTGGGGAGAGGTTCAGGCATCAGTCAGGGGCCTGGCTTCTTCTCACCTGGTTTCTGGTCAGATGGGTCATTACAGTCAGTTGGCCAGGTCTGTCCAGACACAGTAAGGGGAAATCTGGGGGGATAAGGGGTGTCACTGCTACAGGAAAGAGATTCAGGAACTTGTTCTGAGAAAGTGGGTGGGGTGGGATACATAGGCTGATGTAAAACGGGGATGACCATTATGAAGGGAGACAGTTGCATTTGTAAGGTGGGGGGTGCAGATATTATAAAGTATGGATGAGAATGGGGTAATGTGGGAGGGGTTCATCCATGGTCAGGAGCATCATGCCTTCAAGGTGGGGGATAATGTATGATCAAACCTGACATGGTTACCTCAGATGCCAGGAGCTGGGGGGGAGCTGGGCAGGTGCAAGTTTATGTCGATGGTTTGGGTGAGGACTTGGGGAGATGCAAAGCTGATTGGGTTTACAAAAGACGACAGGGATGGGAATCTGAATGCTTGGGGCCTCACAGACACATAGAAGCTGAGCTTGCAATCCACTGACTGAAGTGTTTACCATCATGTTCTGGTAATCAGAAATATGTAATGGGGAAGAAAATGGCTGCACCCACACCAGGAATGGACAGGATAAGTGTCTGAGGGGGACTGGGCTGTCAGACCGACTGATGTGAACCCTTTTAGAGGGAAACATTACACACAGACCCATGCACAGTACAGGATACAGACCTATGGACCCCTGCTCCCTGGCAGTTGGCTTCCTGTGTGCTGCACACCTCCTTCCCACAGACATTATTGACCACTTCATTCACACCAACACTTCTAGATGCAGAAAATGGGGAAAGAATAGGGGTGTTTCAATGTGAGAACAAAGGTATTAGTAGAATCAATCGCCGGATTTGCACAGTATTTATCTTGCTTCCAGATGCTGCAGCTGGCACTCAACACACTATCTACACAGAATGTATCCATGCCTCACAGTCACATTGGGAATTACACAGACACGCAACCTAGCAGATGTAGTACAAAATCAAATTTATACAAATGCAATACTCCTCTGCCACCGAAATGACCTCAAAAGGTTTTGTTTGTTTTCTTTCTCTTCCCCTTGATCTTAATGTTGACTGAGCTTGCACAGCTGAGGTGGAGGCAGAATGGAGCCCATGGGCCCTGGATGTTTGGTCAGGTGACCCCTGGGCTGCTTGTTTCTGGATGGCCCAGACGTGCTGAGGTTTTAGGCAAGTGGGCGCTCCTCAGCCTGAGCAGATGGGGGCAGGCAGGATGGAGATGGAGGGCCCATCCACCTGTGGAACATCCTGAGGGGAGACTTCTGCAGGGCCTGCTGTCACTGGGTGCTTTATGGCATCACCCTGTCTCCTTGTGAGCAAGGGCCACCTGAAGCACATGCCAGATTCTCCATATCCTATTGGCATGCTTTCAGCCCTGAGAATAACAGCTGGTGCAATGGAGTCCAAGTGTATGTGTCTCTCTAGATGACCTTGGGGTAATTGGGTCCCCATAGCGTAGCTGCCCTCGTCTAGCTTCTGGGCAATAATGGCCATGTGTCCCACGGCTCCTGTTCTTCTCTGTGCATGTGGTTGAAGTACCTGATTGTTGACACCACTGGGTCCCATCTTCCCTGGAGATATGTGGGTGTCTGGTCTCCAACAGTCCTTCAAGTGCCAATGGCCTGCGGCATTTCTTCCTTAGACAGCTTGGAGATATCACAGTGATGTGCTCACCAGCACCACTTAGCTCCTGATCTCATTACACCCTTGTTCCAAACATGGACAAGAGAGCTGAATTCCAAAGTTGAGGTGAGAATGAGAGTCACTGCCATTAATGTTAGAGCAATATTTGACCACGTCTTGCATTATCCTGTTCCTTGGATGCTGCCTGATCTGCTGCGCTTTTCCAACAACACATTTTCAGCTCTGATCTCCAGCATCTGCAGTCCTCACTTTCTCCATTAAGGAGCCCCAGTAAAAGTGAAGTTAATGGGATTCGAGGGAAAAATTTTCACTGATTGGAATCATGCCTAGTACAAAGGAAGATGAATCTCTCCACCTTTCTGTATGTTTCTTTTAAAAACATCCTCACAGTTCAATTTATTTGATCAGATATTTAGTCAGCTCGTCCTGTTTGTCTGCCTGAGTAGCTCTAGTTTCCCTCACTAATCTCCATTCAGCAGGAGTCTGTTTTCACATTGAATGCACAATTAAAGTTTAAATCAATCTGAGTTTATTTAGGCTTCGGAAGTGCATGCCTATGTATGAATTTTTCCTCCAACTCATGCAGTGTCTGAATGTCACGATCAATTTACTCGTGTGGCTGTGAGGATGTACTGCAGGAATATTGGAAAATCCCCCCTCAACTCGAGCTTCCAATGGAATTCTATTGAATGCCTGATTTTGTCCTGATACTCTGAACACTTTACCAGCACTTGTATCTTATCTCTTGTCACTCAGCATTCATTGTTCCACTTGTGACTTTATGTTTATTCGTGAAGTATTATGGAATATGTCAAATTATCAGTTTCTCACCATCTCTGGCAGGTTAGAGACTGCTCAAGTTGCTAAAAGGCTGGAAGAGACAATGAAGTGACAAGATCCTGACTTCAGCCTTTTGATGAAAGAGCTTGGATGGCAATGGTGAAGTACATCATTGCTCACAGTGGACTCTGCTAATGGAGTCTTGTTAACCTATTGATGAAACAGTGAGCATGTTCCCAGCACAGGAGATGGGGGCAGCCATTGAAAATAGCCACATGATTTTCGAATCTTCAGCAACAGGGAACAAGAGGAGGGCTTTGACTGCTGTTACTACAAAATTAAAGATCAAAGGTTATAGTCCAAAAGGTTTATTGGGAAGTACAAGCTTTCGGAGTGCTGCTCCTTTGTCATGTAGCATGGGGAATGATCATAGGACACAGAATTTATAGCAAAAGATCATAGTGACACACAACTGATGTGATATATTGAACAAACCTAGATTGCTGTTAAGTCTTTCATCTTTTAGAATGGGTTTCAGGTTTCAGTTCATTAATATGTAAGATTTAACAGAAATCTAGGTTTGTTCAACATATCACATCAGTTGTAGGATACTATGATCTTTTGCTATAAATAACCTGGTGTCATGTAATTTTTAACTTTGTCCACCCCAATCCAACACCGACACCTCCACAACATGGTCATGACAAACGTTCTTGGTGCACTTCCAAAACGTTGGAAACCACAAATGCATCAAATAGAGGTTGCTGAACAAAAGCTGACAGAAGATTTAAATGTTTAAGCATGATTAAAAATAACTTAAATTTGCAGAACAAGAAGAACTGTCCCTAAAGGGAAACCAGAACAGGGTAAATGAGTCTAATAAAGCACAGCGAAACTGATCTGTACAATATTCCAAACGCTGTTAGCACTTTGAAGGCTCTTCTGGAGGTTTGCCCCCAATACACTCGTGTTTCTTCGGTTGTGTTAATGTAATTAACATTCATGTAAAATACACAGCTTTTTGGAGCAGGATCCAAGTTTAAAAGTAACACTCCAAGTTTACATATTTGCTTGCATTACTCTGCCTAGCAATGGTGTTGGGCACAAAAACAGCCTTTGATAGATAACAGTCTACTGATGGTTGATTTGTTTAGGTTATAATTTCAGATTGTGAGCTTCACGTATATTTGAGGTGGGAATCTGGAGTACTTTTACTGAAATTATTAACTGGGTGAATCATAATATATGACAGCCTTCACATAGTTTCTGAAAGATGGACTAAATGGCATTTCCTCATTGTGTTAGCTTTGTGAATGCGTTGTAGTGGTCATCCTATTGGCTTATGATGGGTTCTGGCTTGATCTCATGACAGCTCCCAGCCTGGTCTCTCTTGTAGTAGGTCGGCTGGTCTCTTGGCGGCTCTCAGCCTGGTCTCTCACCGGTATGGTGGTTGGTGTCTCACCAATATGTTGGTTGGTCTCTTACCGGCACGTTGCCTGGTCTCTCATCGATATGTTGGTTGGTGTCTCACCGATATGTTGGCAGGTCTCTCACCGATATGTTGGCAGGTCTCTCACCGATATGTTGGCAGGTCTCTCACTGATATGTTGGTTGGTCTCTCACCGATATGTTGCCTGGTCTCTCACCGATATGTTGGTTGGTCTCTCACCAATATGTTGGTTGGTCTCTCACCGATATGTTGGTTGGTCTCTCACCGGTATGTCAGCTTGTCTCTCACCAGCTCTCAGCCTGGTGTTTCACCGGTATGTTGGCTGGTCTCTCCTGTATGTCACCTGGTCTCTCACCGGTATGTTGGCTGGTCTCTCACCAATATGTTGGTTGATCTCTCACCGGTATGTTGGCTGGTCTCTCACCGATATGTTGGCTGGTCTCTCACTGATATGTTGGTTGGTCTTTCACCGATATGTTGGTTGGTCTCTCACTGGTATGTTGGTTGGTCTCTCATCGATCTGTTGGTTGGTCTCTCACCGGTATGTTGGCTGGTCTCTCACTGGTATGTTGGCTGGTCTCTCATCGATCTGTTGGTTGGTCTCTCACCGGTATGTTGGTTGGTCTCTCACTGATATGTTGGCTGGTCTCTCACCGATATGTTGGTTGGTCTCTCACCGATATGTTGGTTGGTCTCTCACCGATATGTTGGTTGGTCTCTCATCGATCTGTTGGTTGGTCTCTCACCGGTATGTTGGCTGGTCTCTCACCGATATGTTGGCTGGTCTCTCACCGATATGTTGGTTGGTCTCTCACTGATATGTTGGTTGGTCTCTCACTGGTATGTTGGCTGGTCTCTCATCGATCTGTTGGTTGGTCTCTCACCGATATGTTGGCTGGTCTCTCACTGGTATGTTGGCTGGTCTCTCATCGATCTGTTGGTTGGTCTCTCACCGGTATGTTGGCTGGTCTCTCACCGATATGTTGGCTGGTCTCTCACCGATATGTTGGTTGGTCTCTCACTGATATGTTGGTTGGTCTCTCACTGATATGTTGGCTGGTCTCTCACCGACATGTTGGTTGGTCTCTCACCGATATGTTGGTTGGTCTCTCACCGGTATGTCAGCTTGTCTCTCACCGATATGTTGATTGGTCTCTCACCGATATGCTGGTTGGTCCCTCACCGGTATGTTGACTGGTCTCTCACCAGTATGTTGATTGGTCTCTCACCGATATGTTAGTTGGTCTCTCACTGGTATGTTGGCTGGTCTCTCACCGGTATGTTGATTGGTCTCTCACCGATATGTTGGTTGGTCTCTCACCGATATGTCAGCTTGTCTCTCACCAGTTCTCAGCGTAGTGTTTCACTGGGATGTTGGCTGGTCTCTCTCCAGTATGTCACCCGGTCTCTCACTGGTATGTTGGTTGGTCTCTAACCGGTATATTGGCTGGCCTCTCAGAGGCTCTCAGCCTTGTCTCTCACTGGTATGTCACCTGGTCTGTCACCGGTATGTTGGCTGGTCTCTCACCGGCTCTCAGCCTGATCTCTCACCAGTATGTCAGCTGGTCTGTTGGCTGGTCTCTTGGCAACTCTCAGCCTGGTGTCTCTGTGGTATGTTGGCTGGTCTTCGGTGGTTCTTAGCCTGACCTCTCTACGGTATGTTGGCTGGTCTTGGCAATTCTCAGCCTGGGCTCTCCACGGTATGTTGGCTGGTTTCTCGGTGGCTCTCAGCCTGGTCTCTCACCAGCATGTTGATTGGTTTCTTACCGGTATGTTGCCTGGTCTCTCACCGGTACGTTGGTGCGCCTCTCACCAGTATATTGGCTGGTCTCTCACCGGTATGTTGCCTGGTCTCTCACCAGTATGTTGCCTGGTCTCTCACCGATATGTTGTCCAGTCTCTCACCAGTATATTGCCTGGTCTCGCATCGGTATGTTGCCTGGTCTCTCACCAGTATGTTGCCTGGTCTCTCACCGATATGTTGTCCAGTCTCTCACCAGTATGTTGCCTGGTCTCTCACCGGTATATTGGCTGGTCTCTCACCGGTACGTTGCCTGGTCTCTCACCGGTATATTGGCTGGTCTCTCACCAGTATGTTGCCTGGTCTCTCACCGATATGTTGGTTGGTCTCTCACCGGTATGTGTGTTGGTCTCTTACCGGTATTTTGGTTGGTCTCTCACTGATGTGTTGCCTGGTCTCTCACCGGTATGTTGGTGCATCTCTCACTGGTACGTTGGCTGGTCTCTCAGGGGTCATGGCAATGTCTCGGCTTGCTGTGCAAATGGATCCTCCCTATGTATGTTCCTATGGCATCGGTGAGATTGGCAGGCACCAGTCTCAGCAGCCGTGATGGTACCTGTGGGTTGTGGTGTGGAGAACAGACAGCAGAGCACGATAAATGGAGGACTCATCAAAGTTGAGCTTTTAATGTATCTCTTTATTTTCCTAGTGTAATCTATGAAAAACTTTAATGATAACTATTACCTTATTTCTTTACTTTTCTACTATCTTATGGAATAATGCTTAACTTTTTAATTCTCATTTCTTTTGCTACATTGTATCTAAGTTATTTTGTACATAGATATTTTGGTACCTAAGGTGGTGGCATATGTGGTGACATTATACACTTTTCAATAAAATCTAAAATCATTGTTGTTCCTACCTTTCACTTTCTAAATCTTCAAAAATTCATGTTACACCCCTGACTATTCCCTGCATTTTACTGTAACTCAGACTAATCCAGGATCTCTGTTGAACTCATTTATCTTTGTTAATCCCCTCTGCATCTTACAAGAGAGCCCTGTTAGAACAAACCTTGGTTCACTTTACTGGCCTGGCCTCAAACTCTGAAATTCTCTGCCTAAACCTCTTCTCCTCTCTAACTCTGTCTTATCTTTGAGACACTGTTTAAAATGGCTTCTTTGACTAGGCTTTTGATCACCTGTCCAAATATCTGTGTGTGTGAGACTGGATGTGAAACCTTCTCTGACAGTGAAGTGCCTTTGGATGTTAAAGGTTCCATTCAATAATGATTTTATTGTTGTAATGACCTGGTTTATCATCTAATTTAAATGGTTGCCTTTCACATAGTGTGGTGCCTCCTTAGTTCTCTGCAAGAATGCCTGAACCCATCCCGATTGTAGCTTGGATTTGTGTTCAAGGTATTTGTTTTGAACCCACAACCTTTGAAGAGGGAATGCCAAAGTACCGAGCCAAGCTTGGCTCTTCAAGAAAAAAAAGTAAAAATCAGAGATAAATATACAGTATGTTTTATATAACATTCATAGTTCCCCTTCACTGTTTTGATCACACGGTATTGCCCTTTGATGTGAAGGGCAGTGCTTGTCACTGGCCACTCGGGTGTTTTCCTATCTTCCTGGTGGTGGAAATTGAATAAAGATTCGTGCACCTTGTGTCTCTCACTGTGTCTCACACCTGCACACACACACCATGGGTGCTGGGGAACAATAAGCACTACCGCACTTAGGCGGTAGTGTGGGGGTTTTTAAAAAAAAACAGGAGTGTGCACCTGCACACACACACACACACACACACACCATGGATGCTGGGGGAAAAAATAAGCACGACCGCAGTTCGGCGGTAGTGTGGGGGTTTAAAAAAAAACAAAAAAAAAGTATAACGTTCACAGCCCACGCATGCTAGGCAATGACTATCTTTAATAAGAGACAATGTAACCACCGTCTCTTGATCTTCAATAGTTTTACTAGCACTTGAATCACCCAAGATCATCATCCTGGGGGTTACTTTTGACTAGAAACTCACCTGGACTCACCATGTAAACACAATGGCTATCAGAGATCAGAGACTAGGAATACTGTGGTGAGTAACTCACCTGCTGACTCCCCAAAGCCTGTCCACCAACTACAAGGAGAAAGTGAGGACTACAGATGCTGGAGATCAGAGCTGAAAATGAGTTGCTGGAAAAGCGCAGCAGGTCAGGCAGCATCAAAGGAGCAGGAGAATCGACGTTTCGGGCATGAGCCCTTCTTCAGGGATGAGGAAAGTGTGTCCAGCAGGCTAAGATAAAAGGTAGGGAGGAGTGACTTGGGGGAGGGGCGTTGGAAATGCGATAGGTGGAAGGAGGTCAAGGTGAGGGTGATAGGCCGGAGTGGGGGTGGGCGCGGAGAGGTCAGGAAGAAGATTGCAGGTTAGGAAGGCGGTGCTGAATTCGAGGGATTTGACTGAGACAAGGGGGGGGGGGGAGGGGAAATGAGGAAACTGGAGAAATCTTAGTTCATCCCTTGTGGTTGGAGGGTTCCTAGGCGGAAGATGAGGTGTTCTTCCTCCAACCGTCGTGTTGCTATGGTCTGGCAATGGAGGAGTCCAAGGACCTGCATGTCCTTGGTGGAGTGGGAGGGGGAATTGAAATGTTGAGCCACGGGGTGGTTGGGTTGGTTGGTCCGGGTGTCCCAGAGGTGTTCTCTGAAATGTTCCGCAAGTAGGCGGCCTGTCTCCCCAGTATAGAGGAGGCCACATCGGGTGCAGCGGATGCAATAAATGATGTGTATGGAGGTGCAGGTGAATTTATGGCGGATATGGAAGGATCCCTTGGGGCCTTGGAGGGAAGTAAGGGGGGAGGTGTGGGCACAAGTTTTACATTCCTTGCGGTTGCAGGGGAAGGTGCCGGGAGTGGAGGTTGTGTTGGTGGGTGGTGGGTGGGCACAAGTAAGGAGTGTTATGGAATACTCTCCAACTGTCAGGATGGCTGCAGCTCCAGCAACACTCGAGAAGCTTGGTACCACTCAAGCCAAACAAGTCTTCTTGAGTGGCACCACATTCACAAAAAATCCACTCCCTCCACTGCTAGTGCTCAGCCGCAGCAGTTTGCACTATCTACAAGATGC
This sequence comes from Chiloscyllium plagiosum, assembly GCF_037043375.1. Lineage (NCBI taxonomy): Eukaryota > Metazoa > Chordata > Chondrichthyes > Orectolobiformes > Hemiscylliidae > Chiloscyllium > Chiloscyllium plagiosum. The sequence goes on from NW_028270168.1 coordinate 19,343,172, forward strand.
ACAGCAGAAATTCACCAAAGATCCTTAATACTTTCCAAACCCAGGAGCACTTCCAAGTGAAGGACAAGGGCAGAAGACACATGGGAATACCACCACATTCAAGTTCCCCTCCAAGCCACTCACCATCCTGACTTGGAAATATATCTCTGTTCCTTCACTGTCAAAGGGTCAAACTTCTAGAATTCCTTCCCTCAGGGCTTTGTGGGTCTACCCACAGCAGGTTCAAGAAGGCAGATCACCACCACCATCTCAAGGGCAACTAGGGACGGGCAATAAATGCTGGGCAGCCAGCAATGCACATGTGCTACCAGTGAACAAGAAAAAAACATATTCTTGGCAAGCATTTGACATCCACAAACCTGGTTCTACCATTTGATCCCAAGAAGAGCAATAAGTCCTGTGTTGCAGGACCAGCTCAATTGTTTCCTCATATGGAACCTGAGAGCAAGGCTGTTTAATTCAAAGACTGCTGTGTAACCAATCTAGCCGGTCTGACATTGAAATATTGTAGAGTCACCCTCTGTCTGCAGGCTGTGGTGAAATCCTTTCCAGGGTGGAGCTGATTTAGTCTCGTTTTTAATAAGTGCACTAATATGCAATTTCAGGGATTGGTCCCTCAAAGGTCAAATTGTTTCCTTTTTGTAAGGAAAACTGGAATGACCCAGTGTCACGCAAATGCGATCAGACAAAGCAACAAAGGGAAAGTAAAAACGGTAAATGGCCAGCTGATCAGTCAGTACCTGAAAGAGAATTGACGGATTAGAGTCATTCCACTGTGCTCTCTCACCTCCTCCAACACTGCCATTCTTTGCCGTTTTTGCATTCTTCCCACTTTGGGGTTGTGCAGATCATTATTTTTCTTCGCTCCCCTAGCTGACAATCCCACCACCAATTGGATAGACCCTAAATTCTGGAATTCATTCCCTAAACCTATTCTCCTCTCTAACTCTGTCGCCACCTTTAAGATGCTCCTTAAAATCAACCTCTTTGATTAAGTTTTTGATCACCTGTATTAATGTCTCTGTAGGTGGACTCAATGCCAAATTTTCTCTGTCTGTGCTCCTGTGAAGCACTTTTTAAATGTAATAATAAGTTAAAGGTGTAAAGGTCCCGTTTCTGACCACTCTCATACTTAATACCGGTTTAGAGTTCCTATACCTTCTGCAGAACTTAGGGTCACCAACATATTTAAGGTTTTATATGACTATGAATTGAACTACTGACTGACTTGTAGTTCCAGAATTTTCTGCTTGTAGCTTTTATTTTTAAAGTCATATTTTTTTCCGAGAAAGAAAAATGGAAGGCAAATGAGTGCAAGATGATACAAATTTTGAAATAGCTTCAAAGTGTCTTGATTTGAGGAAATTATCTTGGTACTTTGGTCAGAAGTACAGGGCAACTGTTTATCATTGTTACTTTTCTTTTGAGCTCAGAAATGAACCTTTGAAAATCATTTTGAAAGGTAAATGACCTGTTTATAATAGAGGTAAAAACAATGACTGCAGATGCTGGAAACCAGATTTTGGATTGGTGGTGCTGGAAGAGCACAGCAGTTCAGGTAGCATCCGAGGATCCTGTTCAGTGTGTGTGTGTGAAAGAAAGAAAGAAGGAGAGAAAGAAAAAGAATGAAAGAAATAATGGAAGGATAGCTAGATGGATAGATGGACTTGAATATTTTAAAAATTCAATTGTGGGATTGGGTGTCGCTGGCTGGCTAGTGTTTTATTGCCCGTCCCTAGTTGCCCTTGAGAAGGTCATGGTGAGCTGTACTCTTGAACCACTGCAGTCACTTGCTGGGGTTGACCCACAGTGCCATTAGGGAGGGGATTCGAGGATTTTGACCCAGCGATACTGAAGGAATGGCGATATATTTCCAAGTCACGATGGTGAGTCGTTTGAAGGGGAGCTTGAAGGTGGTGTTGTTCCCATATATCCGCTGCACTTCTTTTCGAAATGTAAGTGGTCATGGTTTTGAAACGGGCTGTCTGAGGATCTTTGGAGAATTTCTGCAGTGCATCTTGTAGATGGTACACACTGTTGCTACTGAGTGTCAATGGTGGAGGGAGTGGAGGGAATACCATCTTTCACTATCTCGCAATGTCCCAAAAACATTAATAAAAGAGATTGGGATTCAAACTAAGAAAACATAATCCTGTTTTTAAAGAGAATCTTCAATCTTTGAACATTGCAAAATGCTTTATAGCCAATGATATATATTTGAAGTGCAATTACTGATGGAAAACACAGGCAGCAATGAGATAATGACCACATAACCTGTTTTGAGTGATGTTGGTTAAGGATACTATTGGCCGAGGACAGATTAATTACCTGCTCACAACACAACCTGGTTAAACAGTGTGAACTTGAGCCCCATTCAATCTGACCACAAAAACTTTCTTAAAAATATTGTTTACCATGAAGGTCAACAGATTAGGATCTAAAACGACAAGGTTTGAACTTGCTTTTTGGCGTTTAAATGCCAGGCAGTGACTGATCAAGGTTTTGAAGCTACTGGGCAGGGCTTGTATCTTTTGAGCTGAACTGTATTCTCTGAAATCAGGATGCAAGAAACAGTAACACTGTGCTTGCAAAGGATCAATGCCTAAATCTATCAAAATCTCTCAGAATAATCCTCCAATAGCCCAGCTCTCTAAGTACAGTACTGCCCATCAATCATGCAGTATAGACATTGCAACTGGGACTTGAACCTGCTATTGAAGAGCTTTTCTAGCACTAAGGTCTGGTACCTGCTAATTGCAATCATCATGCTGCAGAACTTGTCTTGAAACATGAGAGGATGCAACTCTCTGGCAATGGTTGCTGTTGTTTACCAAACCTTTATTGAACACATCGAACACCTACATTTTGGAGTCATAGTGTTTAGATCTCAATCAAAAGTGAAATAAATACCCTGAATATATGACCGCCTTAATGACCTCAGGACATCTCTTTGTGCTTTATGGCCAATGAAGTACGCTTTTAAGTACAGTTTCTATTGGAATATCTGAAATAAAGCAGATGCAGGATTGGAGGATTTGAGCTATAGGGAGAGATTGAAAAGGCTGGGGCTGTTTTCCCTGGAGCGTTGGAGGCTGAGGAGTGACTTAATAGAGGTTTATAAAATCATGAGGGGAATGGAAAGGGTAAATAGACAAGGTCTTTTTCCTGGGGTGGGGGTGTCCAGAAATAGAGGGCATAGGTTTAGGGTGAGAGAGAAAAGATATAAAAGGGAACTAAGGGTCAACCTTTTCACGCAGAGGGTGGTACGTGTGTGGAAAGGGCTGCCAGAGGAAGTGGTGGAAGCTAGCATAATTGCAACATTTAAAAGGCATCTGGATGGGTATATGAATAAGAAGGGTTTAGAGGGATATGGGCTGGGTGCTGGCAGGTGGGACTAGATTGGCTTGGGATATCTGATCAGCATGGACGAGTTGGATCGTAGGGTCTGTTTCTGTGCTGTACGTCTCTATGACTCGATGACTTGCTCAAAGCTGAGTCTTGCAAACAGCAAGCTGATCACATGATTTGTTTTATTGATACTGATTGAAGGATAAATGATGTATTAAGACACTACTCTCCTCCATACCTCACCACCACCACCATCAACCCCTCCCCACCACACCTCTCCATTAACAGTCCCACTCACCTTTACAATAGTGCTGTACAACAGCTATCTGAGGCTTCGGGAAGTGTTGTAGAACAGAAAAACCTAGGTATTCAGGTATATAATTCTTTGAAAGTTTGCATCACCTTGTAGACAGGATGATTAAGAAGGCTTTCAGCATTATTGTCTTCATTACTCAAACCTTTGAGTGTAGGGGTTGGAACATTATGTTGAGCTTGTGCAGGGCTTTTGTGAGGTCTCTTCTGGAGTACTGTGACTAATTCTGGTCGCCCTGTTATAGGAAAGATATTAAGTTGGAGAGTGCTCCGAAGACATTTTCCAGGATGATGCCAGGATTGGAGGGCTTGCGATATTAGGCGAGGCTGGACAGGCTGAGACCTTTCTGGAGGAGGAAGTAGTGAGCACTGCAGATGCTGGAGATCAGGGTTGAAGAGTGTGGTGCTGGAAAAGCACAGTCAGTCAGGCAGCATCCAAGGAGCAGGAGAATTGCTCAAAACGTTGATTCTCCTGCTCCTCGGATGCCGCCTGACTGGCTGTGCTTTTCCAGCACCACACTCTTCGACGAGACTTTTTTCATGAGAGTGTAAGAGGTTGAGGGGTGACCTTATAGAGGTTTATAGATAGGGTATAGGTAAGGGGTACGGATAAGGTGAATGCCAGGTATCTTTTCCCCAATGTGGGGGATTTCAAGATTAGGGGGGCATATTTTTATGAGAGGAGAAAGGTTTAAAAAAGACATGAAAGGCAATTTTTTTACATTGACCATGGTTAATGTGTGGAATGAACTTCTAAAGAAAGTTATGGATGCGGATACAGTTACAACTTTTAAAAGACATTTGGATAAGTTCATGAACAGGAGAGATTTGGAGGGATATGAGCCAAGTGCAGGCAGGTGGGACTAGTTTAGTTTGGGATTATGGTCGGCATGGACTGGTTGAACCGAAGGGTCTGTTTCCGTGCTAGATGATGTGATGACATCAGGAATTTGGTTTGAAATCTCAACAGAAAGATGGCACCTCTGACACTGCAGCACTCCCTCAATCCTACATTGGAATGTCAATCTAAAGAAGCCATGGTGTGGGGTGCAAATACAGTACCCTCTAATTCAGAATCCAATATGCTACAGTTTGAGTACTGACACCTGGAAACTTAAGGACCACTTCAAGTGGGCACACTTTGTGCTAAGGCTGGGAGGAGGGGGGTGGGGGATGGTGGGGTTGGGGGGAAGTTCAATGACAGCAGTTCTGTCACTCAGGCAGCAGAACATATAAGTTCAAAGGCAAGATTTTGCCCTTTGGATTGGGATCGCATTGTTGGTTTCAGAGGGGATCACAGTCCTTCACCATGTGGAAAACTGTCACCGGCAGTGATTTTTGCTGCTACACATCCATTTGGACAGTGAAGAACAATGAAGCAGGTTCATTATTTTGGTACAAATGCGAGGATGTGGGTATCACAGATAAGGTCACAATTTATTGTTCAATCCCTGGTTATGCCAGGCAAGTATTAATGCTTGCCTTCTTGAAACAGAGAAACTGAACAATTGAGATTCCCACTGGCTCACTTCAGAGGGGACCAGCTAAGAGCCAACATGGGACAAACTGTAAGGACCTCCTGTCCTGGTTGTTCCCAATGCATGGTGACAGACCCATTTATAGCAGTGGGATGAGGCCTTAAAGCAGTTAATAATTAGTCACTATTGGGCCTCAGTTGGCATGAGAGCAGGTGGGTAAACCATTAGCTTATCTGCTCAGAATTTAATTCTGCTGGAAGCAGGGGTTTGCTGAGATTTGGGTACACTGTGACTCTGCATAATTAAATACATTCCCGATATCCAGGCTTACCACCATCAAGCGTGTAAGCTTTTGCTCAGTGAAGGATTGTGACTGCCTTTGACATAAATATTGGAATCCTGATTCAAAGAATGTACTCCTGCCTTTTAACTGTAACTTTAACACACACAACTCACTTCCTGCACCTTGATTGACAAAGCAGAGTGAAGCAAAAGAGGTTGTGGGCGAAGCAATAGGTGGAACGTGCTGCTGAAAGGTCAGGTGTGGTGCAATAGGTCAGGGCAGAGCTTGCTTCCAGTAGGCCTCGGGCTAACTGAGTTGCCAGGAATGGGCCGTTTCAATTTCCTTTGTATGAAAGATTCCATTATTCAGAATAAACACAAGCAGTTGCTGCAAGAGACAAGAGATGATTCAGTCATGAGATTCACTGTCAGTATATCCTGTCTGTTGATCGCAGAATCATACAAATATAGAATGAATATGGGAGACAGAAGGGGGTTGTTGTGGTGCTGTGGTAGTGCTTCATCTCTGAGCCAGTAGGTCTGGTTTCAAGTCCCTCTGTTGCAAAGTTGCACCATAAGATATACAAACAAGTTGATTTAATATAGTTTATAAGGGACAGAGACAGGCTAGTTAATTTTTAAAGAATCACACCTGCAGAATGGAGAGACTATACCAATGAGGAATAGCTGAACAACTGGACCTCTTTTCTTTTGAAAAGAAAAAGCTGCAAAAGGAACTGTTTAAGGTCTGAAAACTATGAAGGAGCTTTGATGCGTTAAGCACAGAGTATATGTTTTTATTTCTATGGTACACCAAAACCATAAGCCATATTAATTTAAATCCAATATTGAATTCAGAAGAAATGCAAGAATGGTGAGAATATGGTGCTCAGATCACTCGGGTGGTTGTGGTGAATGGTATAGATCCCTTTTCAATATCTGGAGACAGAATCTGGCAAACATAAACTTGGAGCAATAATTTGCAGATAAGTCTACATTTGGAAAGTGCGAGTACTTTAGAAAATGTATAGTGAGAATTCAGGGCCAGTGTTCCGCTAAGAGTGAAGTTCAAGGGCAGCAAGTCCAGGAATCCTGGATGTCAAGGGTTGCTGTGAGTTTGATAAAGGAAAAGAAGCAAGCGTATGTCAGATGCAATGCATTAAAAACAGGGGAGCCCTTCAAAAGTACAGAGAGAGTGCAGGAGGTTGCTGAGAAAAAAAATTACGAAGGCAAAGAGGCACCACAAAATATCTTTAGCAGATGGGATCAAGGTAAACCCCAAGATTTTCTGTAAGTATTTTAAGAGTAAAAGGATTTCAAGAAAAAGGATCAGACTTAATAGACTTAAAGGGGCAACATTTACATAGAGCCTGGAGGCATGGGTGAGATCTTAAATGAACACTTCCCATCTGCATTCCCAGAGAAGAAAGACATTATGGCCGGGATTTCAGTTCGGATGGTGGGGTTCTTGAGTACACTAGCATTAATAAGGAGGGGGCAGCATAAAGGTGCAGAACTCCCCAGGGTCTGATGAGGTGCATCTGAGGTTGCTACGGGAGGCAAGGAAGTAGATTGCTGTGGCCCTGTGGAGATATTTAATGCTTTGCTGATCTTGGGTGAAGTGTTCAAGAAGGGCAGGCAATTACACAACAGTTAGTCCGCCATCAGTGTTTGGGAAATTATTGATAAAAAGATTCCAAAGGAAGGATGAATCGACCCTTGGAAAGGCAGGGATTGATCAGGGATAGTCAGCATGGATTTATTAAAGGGAGGTCCTGTTCAGCACACTGTTGGAAGGACGGGATTGCACTGGAGAGTGTGCAAGAGAGATTTACCAGCAAGTTACCTGGGATGGAAAGTCTCAGTTATGAGGAGAGGTTTGATTGCCTGAGTTTGCCTTCCCTGGAGCAGAGGAAGTTGAAGGGGAATCTGACTGAGGTATACAAAATTATGAGAGGCAGGCAAAGTAGATCATGAGAATCTCTTCCCCATGTCAGATGTGTCTAAGACCAGAGGGGCTAAGTTTAAAGTGAAGAGGAAGTGGTTTAGAGGATGTCTGAGGTTTGATTTTTCACCAAGATGATGGTACATATATGGACATGCTGCCTGAGAGGGTTATGGCAGTAGGTATTTTCACAACATTTAGGAAGCATCTGGATGAGCACTTAAAATGCCAGGGCATTGTAGGCTATGGACCAAGTGCAGGGAAATGAGATTATTGTAGACTGGTGTTTGTTGATCAATACAGACATGGTGGGCTGAAGGGCCTGTTTCTGTGCTATCGTGCTATACGATTCTATCTCTAGTACAGGTCGGATCTGAACCTGAAACCTCTGGTCTATAAGAAGGTCCCACTGCACCGACAAGAGTATTCAAGATATGTGCCTGCTGCAGGACCCATAAATTCTGACCTTAATAGGCCAGTGAAACAAAGGCTCACTAATCAACCAATGATTTTCTCCCTCCAACAGCAGGTTCAGTTAATCACATGCAAGTCTTTTCTTTTGCAGGGGAGGGTCACAGTTTCTCTCACACATCACCCTCAGTGGTTTCCCAGCATGTGAGTTGATTGTAAGGTGTTGAGGAGGTCACTGCTATTTTCTGTTTCATTTCTTTTCTCGAGACCAAGACAGATCAATCTCATCGAACACGGGTTGTCTGAACCATGTGGTAACTTTGGTCATGATTGGAATATAAATCACAAGCCATCATTCCCCTGAAACCATGTGCTCAGCAGAAATGTGAAGCAGTCCCAACTCTCTCCCTTGTTCATCTTCTCACCCATTGCTGGCACTCTGACTCCCACTAGCATTGTTTGACATATTTGTATTATACAGGAGTACATGAGGATGGCACACTACAGTGAACCAGGTGGTTTTTATGGTGCGGGGAGAAAGTGAGGTCTGCAGATGCTGGAGATCAAAGTTGAAACTTTATTGCTGGAACAGCACAGCAGGTCAGGCAGCATCCAGGGAACAGGAGATTCGACGTTTCGGGCACAGGCCCTTCTTCAGGAATGAGCAGAGAGTGTTCAGCAGGAGAAGATAAAAGGTAGGGAGGAGGGACTTGGAGGAGGGGAGTTGGAAATGTGATAGGTGGAAAGAGGTCAAGGTGAGGGTGATAGGTCGGAGTAGGATGGAGGCGGAGAGGTCAAGAAGAAGACTGCAGGTCAGGAAGGCGGTGCCGGGCTGGAGGGATCCGGCTGAGACAAGGTGGGGGGAGGGGGGATGAAGAAACTGGTGAAGTCCAAGTTCATCCCCTGCGGTTGGAGGGTTCCCAGTCGGAAGATAAGACGCTCCTCCTCCGACCGTCGGGTTGTTGTGGTTTGGCGGTGGATGAGTCCAATGACCTGCATATCCTCGGTGGAGTGGGAGGGGGAGTTGAAATGCTGTGCCACAGGTTGGTTGGGTTGGTTCGTCCGGGTGGCCCAGAGGTGCTCTCTGAATCGCTCCGCAAGTAGGCGGCCTGTCTCCCCAATATAGAGGAGGCCACACCGGCTGCAGCGGATGCAGTAGATGATGTGGGTGGAGGTGCAGGTGAATCTGTGGCGGATATGGAAGTTTCCCTTGGGGCCTTGGAGAGAAGTGAGGGGGGCATCCAGTTAAGATATTGTTACAGAGACATTGATCAAATAGATCTAACCACCATTAAACACCACACCACAGGATTGTGGTGCAACACATACCACAGTTACAAAAAAATACTTCATGACTTTACACCTCAGCAAAAAATCCTCATTGGGACCAAATTATTTAAACTGGCTGACTGCTTCATCTTAAAAGCTCCAACATATGGTAATATATTGAGATATAATGGGTCCTAAGAAGATGAAGTTCTAAGTCAGGAGATCTGTTTTAAATTATGCTTGGACTTTATAAAAAAGAAATTCTTCTTTTGAAGTTGTCATTTTTATTTCCAAATTCCTTTAGGATCTCAATCCTTCCTGTCTCTATACCCTCCTCCAGCCCTTCAATTCTCTAAAACCTCTGCACTCCAACATTGCTGGTCTTTTGTTAATTTGGATTTTCAGCCACTGTTCTTGGCAATCGTGCCTCCCACTTCCTTGTCCCTCAGCTCCAGCATTCCCTCTCTTAACCTAGTCACTACCTCCCTTTTTCAAACTGCTCCTTAAAGTTGCCTCCTGGACTAAGCTTTAGGCCACCTATCTTAAGATCTTCTTATTTGGATTGATGTCAAATGCCTGTTGATCATTGCTCCAGTGAAGCTTTTCAAGATGTCTTACCATGTGTAAGGTGCTTTACAAATGCACGTTGTTCTTCTTGTTTTAACTTTGTTGATGCCAAAAGTTTACAGATTGCTTGGCCAATTTGCAATTGTTGTATGATAGCTTGTTTCAACTATCTCTCAAACATAAAGGTCACCACTTTACACAACAAGGATAGTTGACTTCCTGTTGCATTGCTTGCTATCAAAGGGTAGAAAAAAAACTACTGATTAATTTTCACCCCACAAGAGAATATCCTAACTCCTGAGCTTCATATATGTAGCATCAAAACTGAAGAAGAATCACTGAGCCCAAAATATTAACTCTGCAGATGCTGCCAATCCTGCTGAGTTTTTACAACAATTTCTGATTTTGCTTCTGATTTCCACCACCTACAGATCTTTGGCTTTTTTGTTTCATATATATGGCAATGGTCCTGCAATAGGATAGGCAGAGGAAACCAAATGACTGGTGGCAGAGCAAGAGAAGGGAAATCTTTTGGCACATGTTGGACTGACCGTACAGAGTTTTTGAAAGGAAAGATTGATGATGGGACTTTGGTGGAAGGAGCTGGGGTTGAAGACTCAGGCACAGAGGATTAGAAATGGAGCAGAAGTGGCTCACAAGGGACAGTGATAATGCAGAAGTGTTTATTTGATCTCCACATGTAAACTTCATGGATGATACTGGTGCTTAGAAAGTTAAAATATGAGGGCAGATAATGTAAACCAGGCTTACGTTCACATGAGTGTTAAGGGCTGAGGAGTTTTTAACCCATTAAAAGATGTATAGATTGAGTATAAATATTTCATCTGATGGGAGAGACTAGAAGAAGGGGGCACAATTTTAAAGTTAGCATGGGCTGTACAGAGGTCACACAATAAAACACTTCTTCAGAAAAGGTTGTGCACATCTAAAAGACTGGTTGATTGTAGTTATCACATTTCACTTCCAACAACTTGTGAATGAAAACATTTTTGGGTTTAGAATTGAAGGAAATGTCCGAATTAAAGGACTACATTAAAAAAATCCAAGTAGGTTAATTTTACTCAAAATACTGAATATTCAAGCACCTCATGTGTGTTAAACCCACAGAGAACAGAGCCAACAAACAGACAGCCTTATGCTGCGATTTAACTCCTCTCCTTGTGTGTAGATTATCTTTCCCCTGTTCTGTGCTCTGTGCTCTGTGCTGATGGACACGTTTTATAAAAAGGTGTGAAATAAATGATCAAAATGTGTGAATTTGTATTCTAACATCAAACCATTTGCCTGCCTGCATTAAGATAATATCAGACACAGTGATGCAGTCTAAAGTACAAGGTGTGAATATTTGTATCAGGTTGTTAGTAGATGTGGAGCTGAAGCATTATTTTGGAACAAAAGCAGAAATTGCTGGTGAAACTCTGTAATTTTGGCAGCATCTGTCGAGAGAAAGCAGAGTTAATGTTTTAGGTCCAGTGACCCTTCTTCAGAACTTCACTGGACCCAAAACATTAACTCTGCTTTCTCTCCACAGGTTCTGCCAGGCCTGCTGGGTTTTTCCAGCAATTTCTGTTTTTGTTTCTGATTTCCAATAGACATAGTTATTTGTTTTATTTTAAACATAAAAAACGCTCCAGTTGGCCAATACTCAAGAGAAGATGATGGAGAGCCAGCAGGAATTTAATGAGTCGAAAGGCTGTTGTATGTGCTGTTGTGACTCTATGAAGATTTTTCAGTCACATTTCCCTACAGAACCTCAGGATGTCTTAAAATGCCTTACAGCCAAAGAACAATCTCTAAGGTGGCTGACACTATTAGATTGTGGGAATTATTTTCACTGCCAATCCTTATCCTCAAAGCTGTGCAAATACTTTGCTAATTCAGTTCCTATTTTGGTAACACATGTCTCCTGACCCTCTTCTCTAATACAAGGTTAGTAAGGGTGAATTGTAAACTGAAGCAGTATTTCAACATCTCATTCCCAGTCGGGATTTCTAGTGTCTGCTGGACAGTTTCTCACGTACATTTGGTGTTTCCAAATTTACCTTCAAGACCAAAGCATGTGGGAGCAGCTGATCATCTCTGTCACAAATAGCAGGATGTCTGGGCATTCCCTTCCCGCTTTGAAATTGGTAGGATTTCCAATGACGTTATTCTTCCAAAAACAAAATGAAACACTTAAGGAAGATGATGAGAGCCTTGTCCTTGAGGTTACTACAGGAGAGGAAGTGGCGAGCTGGCTGATTGGAAGTCACTCTTTCTGTGCAATGCGGAGGCACTGTGAGTTGACAATTCAGGAAGTGACAATCGCTGTCACTCCACACGAGGGAAACCAAACTCCATCAACACATTCACATGCTATATTTCCCAGACTTTCTCTGTAATGCTGAATCACAGTTCCTGTCTTTAACTCCCCTGGCCAGCAGCAATCCCAGGGCTTGATGATTAAATTGAAGGCCAGGTACTTAACCCTTTCAGCTCTTACTGTCCTTCCCAACCAGGGTTACCGATTCGGTTAGGACATTTCCTCACATATAAAGAATAAACAAATAAAGGAGCAATATTTTTAATGCTGCAGGATTTTGTGCAGTGTCAAGGAACCTAAACTAAGCCAATGCTGTTTGATCACCCAAAGTGCATTATCGCCAATGGAGTATTTCCTGAAGTGCAGTCATTGTCATAGCGTGGGAGATATGGCAGCCAGTTTACACATTACACTCTCCTACAATCATAGTAGTTAATGGCTACATCGGGTATTAGTTCAGGGGCTAGGAAATTATGCTGTGAGATCCCCCTAATAGATCTTTGGTTTAACATCTCAGCCAAAAGACAGCACACCACCCACCCAATAATATCCACTATGACGTCAACCTGGATTATCTCTGGAAAGGAATTTGAAACCACAACCTTTAGGGTTCAGAGTGCCACTGAACTACCATTGACTCATCATGATGTGGGAAAGGAGTCTAGAGGTACTGGTGTAAGTCTACAATACTGGGGAATGAACTGATCCTATTGCCCAACAGCCTCGATTTATAATAGACCTCCAAGCCAATTGCTTCTTTCTGATCTTCCCAACTCTTCAGTGTCTGTGTTATTTGGAAAACCAGGAATCTTGCAACAAGGTTGACAAGAAACTGTTTTTTGGAGAAACTAGAGTTTTTTTGGAGAAACTCGGTAGAAAAGAAACTGGTGTTTTTTTTTTCTTTACAATATGAAATGTTAGAGAGATTTAATTTGGTGTTTGAAACCACAAAGGGCTTTGATAGAGTAAATATATTTCCACTGGCCAGAGGATCAATAACTCAAAGAAGTAAACTTAAGTCCAATGGTAAATAGATATAAAAATAAGAATTGTTTTGCACTCTGTAAGTTTTTTGTCTACAGCACTTGTTTAATTGTATATGGGCATGCTCATTAGACTCTCACTTGATGTCCATCCCTAATTTTGGAAAGCAGTGTGATAGATGCAGATGTAAAAATAACTTTTGAAAAAGAGACTTGGATAAATACTTGAAAGAAAGAAAGAGCAGTGGAGAGTGGAACTAACTGCATGGTTCTTTCCAAGAACTGGCACCGGTACAATAAGCTGAATTTTCCCAGTTTCACCACAATATTGACATCGACCTCAACACTGACTGTGAAATTGGAAAGTGGCCATTGAACTTGTCAACACCCGCTTCCTAGAAACGAACAATTAAGAGTTTGTCTCCAGGTTACTTGTGTGATTAGGGACAGTGGCTGGTCCAACATTGGGAGATCCATTCAGAGTGGATTATGGGAAGGGTTGTCAGCTCCTTTGTTGAGTGGGTGAAGTGGCAAGAGCCAGCAGCAATGCCACTGGTACAGGAAGTGAGACTGGTACCATTGCAGTGAGAGTTACATTAAATGCAACATTAGTCTTCATGAAGTGGTTGTAACGTTGTGAATGAGAGACCTGAGCATCCCAATTCATTGCTCCTCCCTCTGTATTGCTGTCTTTGCTCTACTTCCAGACTCCCTACACAGCATGGAGCTTATGTGGTTGAAATAAGGGCAACCAGTGGGGAATAATTGCCTTATTTTGCTTGTTTATGGGATATGGGTATCACCACAATGGATAGTGAGGGCAGCTGAGAAGATCATGAGGGCCTCTCTTCCCTCCATTATAGACATTTACACCACACGCTGTATTCCGAAAGGCTAAGAGCATTGTGGAAGACCCCACACACCCCTCACTCAAACTATTCTCCCTCCTGCCATTTGACAGAAGATACTGGAGCATAAGGTCTCTCACGACCAGACTGTGCAACAGTTTCTTCCCCCACGCCATCAGGCTCCTTAAGAGAGTATGATCAGGCTTTTTCCCATCTGAAATTCTTTGCATGACTTTGAATTGCTGCTCGAAAAGTGTCTTTTATTTATTATTCTTCTATTACACTGTAACTTGCGTGTTTTGCACTTCGTATGCACTTTAAGCCGTGTATGATTCTGTAGCTTGTGATGTCTATGTAGCACCCTAAGTCCTGGAAGAACACTGTCTTGTTTTTACTGTTTCAGTTATATATGGTAGAAATGACAAATAAAAAGTTACTCTCTCTCTCTCTCTCAGGCTAAGCCAGCATTTATTTCCCAACCCTAATTGCCCGAGTGGATAGTTTGGGGAGCTGCTTTCCTGGACCGTTGGAGTCCGTGGGCTATAAGGAAACACAAAATGCTATTCAGAAGGGAGTTCCATGATTTTGATCCAGTGACAGTAAAGGAATGGCAATACAGTTCCAAGTTGAGATAGTGAGTGAATTGGAGGGGAGCTTCCTACCTGTGACTGCTGGGTGGGAATGTTTTGCTGCTGGGATCCCACATTTGAGAAGAATGCACAGAGCAGGAAAACGTTACAGAGCTGGTCCAATATAATTCGATTGAACTTTTCCCCTGCCTCAAAGCTGCACCTTTGCAGGACTGCAAAAATTCTGCCCAATGTGTCAAATAATAGCAGCGCCATTTTAACCAATGGGATCGCAATCATGTTATAGCCAATATAGGTAAAGAAAGTTTGCATTCTACAAATAATGGTCTAAATTCTTCAATCGCGTTGTAGAAAATTAATGTTGAAGAAATGAACATTATAGCAGGACCAACTGTACTGTGATTTTTCTAATAATTGCACCATCCCAGTACTACCTAGAATAAGTACTTTAGAATTTAAGGATTGGAATCCAGGACTTCCTGTGCCATCTAATTTAACATCCAAGACACAAAAGCATTTCTCTGTAGACCACCAGGTGAGAGATGACATCATCTTTTGAACAATGAAAATGTTTTTAATCAAGTAAATCAGTATTGCCAAAGTAATGAGCAATTATGTAGTTTGGGGCTTTCCGAAGTGGGGTCAGAGAAGCTGAAATATTGAGGTCACAAACTCTGAGGCATTAATGGTTGACCGTCTTCCCACTCCTCCCGCAGATCTTCTCCTCACCCCATCCGTTTCCCAGTGTTTGGGATGCACTGATGGCATTCAGTTATTGGTTTATGAGTATTTCAGTGGAATTGGATTTTAAGAGATAGCCTTGTCACTATGAGTGCGGAAACCTGACATCAGCCAGCACACCCTGCGGATTTTGCAACACGGATATTTTGTTTTCCTCCGTGGTATTATTCCATCATAAAAGAAAAGCAGCAAGCTGTGCTTTTCAGTCATGTCTGTAGTCAAGGAGGGGATTTTGATTGTGTCTGAAGTGGAGTGATTTACAAAAGAGGGCAGAGAGCCATAATGAGATCGTAGCTGGAAGTCTTCCAGAGTTTAATAATGTCTGCAAACACAGAGAATTTCATGGCATTCTTCCAGCAGGAACCACTCCATTCAGCAGTTATTCATCCTGTGTGATTAATCCTATTTCTGTTCATTTAAGGGTTAAAGTTGGCCACTGATGCCTCAGTTGATAAATGAGCCACGTGAATTACTACTGAGGCACAATGAATCTGGGCCCTCTCAACTTTATCTCTTCTTAGCCAGGAGTGCTGATATTTGCCCTTTATCTGAAAAACTGCGTGATTCCAGCTCCTCTAAGAAAAGCAAGATGATTGCTCCCAATTCTGAACCCTACTCAGTAGCTGCGAAAGGTGTGTGAGGACAGGATTAGATAGGATCATATCGTCGCAGTGGTAAAATACCTTGATAGCATGCATTTGTGAAGACCAGCTATATTTCAGTGTAATATCAACGAGCAGCCAGGCACAACTGAAAGTGGACCCTAGTGAGGACTGTGTTTTCAGGTGAGGTGGAGAATAAAGTAAGAGTGTGATACATTAGGTGTTTGCTGCATTCAATTTGCCAGATGTGCTTCAGTTAGAAAGTTCCATGAAGATACAAATATGTGAATTCAAAGCAGGAGTAGGCCACTCCAGCCTGCTCTACCTTTCCATAAGATCATGGCTGATCTGATTACTTCTCCATCCCACCCTAGACCCAATGGCTTGTCACTCCTTGCTTACCAAGAATCTATTTATTTCTGCCTTAAAAATATTCAAAGACTTTGAACAAAAAAAGAACAAAAGAGAAGTACAGCACAGGAACAGGCCTTTTGGCCCTCCAACCTGACCATCATGCCCTAATTAAACTAAAAAACAAACTTTCTGCCCTTATTCGATCCATATCCTCTATTCCCTCATTCCCGTAACCATCCAGAATTTGTTCCACTACATTTTGTGTCCCAAAAACTCATGATGCTCTGTGAAAAAATAACTCATCTCTATCTTAAATAAATATTCTTTAACACTCAAAGGGGTTTCTCCATTTAGATCCATTGAAGCTGTAACTACACCTCAAAGTGACTTTGTCGATGTGATGCACTTTCAGCTGTTTTCAAGAAATATGATCGCTCCAAATAAATATAACCTCTCACTCAGTCATGCAGCTTGTGAAAGTTGACAAATCAAAGAGTTCACTCTTGTTTGTCGGTCTGTATTGGCACATACCTACATTCAAAGGAAATGATGTGGCAGTGCATGTAAATATTACTCTGAGCTACATGTCCCAGTGGAGGCAGCAAATCATTAGATACGGCCCTCGAAACCTAGCAGCTGCTAAAAGGAGGTGCTTCTATCTCTTCAGTAAACTCCCTTTCTTTCTCCCCAGTCCTCCCCTACTTTTCTCGGCAGGTGTACAAATCCTGGCTCAAAGGTTTCTCAATATAAAATGTTAAAGTTGACACAGTCCAACTGAACTGCAATACTGCTTACTCATTAGAAAGAGAGAACTACTAGAGGTAGTTTAAACTGAGGGCCACCATGCTTTAGGTGAGAGCTGGACACGATGCAATGTGTCACTGCCCACCCTCCCCCCCAAAACCCCCGCCCAAATCCTACTGAGGGCACGAGGTCTCCGAGGTGGACTGCCTCAAAGTGGTGGAGAATCTTGACTGGACTGGTAGAGTCTGTATAGACTGAAAGACAGAGTTACTGGTTCGAGTCTGATATGAGTACAGGAGTTGGGAAGTCATGTTGCGGCTGTACAGGACATTGGTTAGGCCACTGTTGGAATATTGCGTGCAATTCTGTTCTCCTTCCTATCGGAAAGATGTTGTGAAACCTGAACGGGTTCAGAAAAGATTTACAAGGATGTTGCCAGGATTGGAGGATTTGAGCTATAGGGAGAGCTGAATAGGCTGGGGCTGTTTTCCCTGGAGCGTTGAAGGCTGAGGGGTGACCTCATAGAGGTTTATAAAATCATGAGGGGCATGGATAGGATAAATAGGCAAAGTCTTTTCCCCAGGGTGGGAAACCTGAACTAGAGGGCATAGGTTTAGGGTGAGAAGGGAAAGATATAAAAGGGACCAAGGGGCAACCTTTTCACACAGAGGGTGGTGCGTGTATGGAATGAGCTGCCAGAGGAAGTGGTGATGGCTGGTACAATTGCATTATTTAAAAGGCATCTGGATGGATATTTTAATAGGGAGGGTTTAGAGGGATATGGGGCCAAGTGCTGGCAAATGAGACTAGATTAGGTTGGGATAGATGGCCGGCATGGATGAGTTGGACCGAAGGGTCTGTTTCCATGCTGTACATCTCTGTGGCTCTATGACTCATCCTCAGACCATGACGGGGTCCTGAGAACCAGCAGCCCCTCCCAAATTGATCATTGCTGCTGCACAGGATCTGTGCCAGGTAAAAGACCATAAAGCTGAATGTTGGAGAGGAAGTCTCTCTGGAAACATGGTTGTGAAGGCAGAGGCCTATACTTCCCCCCCACCCCCGCTCCATTTAACCAGCAGACTCACCATGTCACCCTGCCTTCAACAAATTGGCACAAAAGGTGGAAAATGACCCTGAGTAGGGGTTTGTTAATTTGCTGCTTGATCTATTTGAGCAGGCAAACTCTCTCGATCCAGTCCTGTGGCTGGAATCATGCCCCCAGACCTTGGAAGGACAATGTTGGAGAGCGTACTGATGCTCATGGCCCACTATCCAAACAGGGGCCGGTAAAATCCCACTCAGTGTGCCTTCACAACGTGTCTCTTCATCCCAACTCATTACCCTAACCCCCATTAACCAGCCTTGCTCAATGTGTTTCACTCTGACTTCTGTTGGTTTTGAGCCAATAGACAATAGACAATAGGTGCAGGAGTAGGCCATTCTGCCCTTCGAGCCTGCACCACCATTCAATATGATCATGGCTGATCATCCTCAATCAGTATCCTGTTGCTGCCTTATCCCCATAACCCTTGATTCCACTATCGTTAAGAGCTCTATCCAACTCTTTCTTGAAAGTATCCAGAGACTTGGCCTCCACAGCCTTCTGGGGCAGAGCATTCCATATATCCACCACTCTCTGGGTGAAGAAGTTTCTCCACAACTCTGTTCTAAATGGCCTACCCCATATTTTTAAACTGTGTCCTCTGGTTCGGGACTCACCCATCAGCGGAAACATGCTTCCTGCCTCCAGAGTGTCCAATCCTTTAATAATCTTATACATCTCAATCAGATTCCCTTTCAGCCTTCTAAACTCAAGGGTATACAAGCCCAGTCACTCCAATCTTTCAGCGTAAGATACTCCTCCCATTCTGGGAATTGACCTCGTGAAACTATGCTGCACTCCCTCAATAGCCAGAATGTCTTTCCTCAAATTTGGAGACCAAAACTGCACACAATATTCCAGGTGCGGTCTCACCAGGGCCCTGTACAGCTGCAGAAGGACCTCTTTGCTTCTATACTCAATTCCTCTTGTTATGAAGGCCAGCATGCTATTAGCTTTCTTCACTGCCTGCTGTACCTGCATGCTTGCTTTCATTGACTGATGTACAAGAACACCTAGATCTCGTTGTACTGCCCCTTTACCTAACTTGACTCCATTTAGGTAGTAATCTGCCTTCCTGTTCTTGCCACCAAAGTGGATAACCACACATTTATCGACATTAAACTGCATCTGCCATGCATCCATCCACTCTCCTAGCCTGTCCAGGTCACCCTGTATTCTCCTAACATCCTCCTCACATTTCACCCTGCCACCCAGCTTTGTGTTATCAGCAAATTTGGTAATATTTCTTTTAATACCTTCATCTATATCATTAATGTACATGGTAAAAAGCTGCGGTCCCAGCACTGATCCCTGCAGCACACCACTGGTCACCACCTGCCATCCCGAAAGGGAGCCGTTTATCACTACTCTTTGTTTCCTGTCAGCAAATTTTCAATCTATGTCAGTATTTTGCCCCTAATACCATGTGCCCTAATTTTGCTCACTAACCTCCGATGTGGGACTTTATCAAAGCCTTTCTGAAAGTCCACCTCATCTCCCTTGCCCATCTTCAGAGTTACATCCTCAAAAAATTCCAGAAGATTAGTCAAGCATGATTTCCCCTTCATAAATCCATGCTGACTCTGACCTATCCTGTTACTGCTATCCAGATGTGTCGTAATTTCGTCCTTTATAATTGACTCCAGAATTTTTCCCACCACTGAGGTCAGACTAACTGGTCTATAATTCCCTGCTTTCTCTCTCCCTCCTTCCTTAGAAAGTGGGACAACATTAGCCACCCTCCAATCTACAGGGAACTGATCCTGAATCTATAGAACATTGGAAAGTGATCACCAATGTATCCACGATTTCTAGAGCCACCTCCTTCAGTACCCTGGGATGTAGACCATCAGGTCCTGGGGATTTATCAGCCTTCATACTAACAGTCTCTCCAACACCAATTCCTGGCAAATATAAATTCCCTTCAGTTCAGGTCCTTCAGTCACTGCTTTCCTCAGCACTCAAATAAAAACAGATGGTGGAATTCTGAAATAAAAACAGAAAATGCTGGAGGAGCTCAGTTGGTCTGGGGAGAGAGAAACAGAGTTAACAAGTCCAGTATAACTCTTGTTCAGATCTCAAGGAGTCAAAACATGTTGCAAAGTTGCTCGACAGAAGCTGTGAAAGGATTAAAGGAAGGCAGGTTCTGAAAACAAACATCAGAGCTTGGGGTGTTTCTCCTTAGGGGAGAAAGTGAGGACTGCAGATGCTGGAGATCAGAGCTGAAAATGTGTTGCTGGAAAAGCGCAGCAGGTCAGGCAGCATCCAAGGAACAGGAGAATCGATGTTTCGGGCATAAGCCCTTCTTCAGGAATGAGGAAAGTGTGTCCAGCAGGCTAAGATAAAAGGAAGGGAGGAGGGACTTGGGGGAGGGGTGTTGGAATTGCGATAGGTGGAGGGAGGTCAAGGTGAGGGTGATAGGCCGGAGTGGGGTGGGGGCGGAGAGGTCAGGAAGAAGATTACAGGTTAGGAAGGCGGTGCTGAGTTCGAGGGATTTGACTGGGACAAGGTGGGGGTAGGGGAAATGAGGAAACTGGAGAAATCTGAGTTCATCCCTTGTGGTTGGAGGGTTCCCAGGCAGACGTTGAGGCGCTCTTCCTCCAACCGTCGTGTTGCTATGGTCTGGCGATGGAGGAGTCCAAGCACCTGCATGTCCTTGGTGGAGTGGGAGGGGGAGTTAAAGTGTTGGGCTACGGGGTGGTTGGGTTGGTTGGTCCGGGTGTCCCAGAGGTGTTCTCTGAAACGTTCCGCAAGTAGGTGGCCTGTCTCCCCAATATAGAGGAGGCCACATTGGGTGCAGCGGATGCAGTAAATGATGTGTGTGGAGGTGCAGGTGAATTTGTGGTGGATATGGAAGTGTCCCTTGGGGCCTTGGAGGGAAGTAAGGGGGGAGGTGTGGGCGCAAGTTTTGCATTTCTTGCGGTTGCAGGGGAAGGTGCCGGGAGTGGAGGTTGGGTTGGTGGGGGGTGTGGACCTGACGAGGGAGTCACGGAGGCAGTGGTCTTTTTGGAATGCTGATAGGGGAGGGGAAGGAAATATATCCTTGGTGGTGGGGTCTGTTTGGAGGTTATGGAAATGACGGCGGATGATGCGCTGTATATGGAGATTGGTGGGGTGGTAGGTGAGGACCAGTGGGGTTCTGTCCTGGTGGCGGTTGGAGGGGCGGGGCTCAAGGGCGGAGGAGTGGGAAGTGGAAGAGATGCGGTGGAGGGCATCATCGACTACGTCTGGCGGGAAACTGCGGTCCTTGAAGAAGGAAGCCATCTGGGTGTATGGTTTTGGAACTGGTCCTCCTGGGAGCAGATGCGGTGGAGACGAAGGAATTGGGAATATGGGATGGCGTTTTTACAGGGGGCAGGGTGGGAGGAGGTATAGCCTAGGTAGCTGTGGGTGTGGCTATGTTTCTCCTTAGCCCTACTTGAGAGGTACATGCTGCATCAAGCATGGAAGGTGAGGAAGCAGACTACCACAGTCAGTACAAGGATTGAATCCCTGCTTTATTTGTGTGCTGTCTCATTCTCCATTGTTTGTCCCACCATGTGGTCCTCACACAGCAGGCACTCTGAATGGGAGGGATATGGGACCAACACCATTGTACAGACAGTTTCCCACAGGGTTCTGCAAAGCAAACTCAACAAGCCTGGCAGCATCTCTGAAGGGAGCTACCTTCCACTCTCTCTACATATGGCTCCCAGAGAAGAGTCATATTGGACTCAAAAGA
This sequence comes from Chiloscyllium plagiosum, assembly GCF_037043375.1. Classification (NCBI taxonomy): domain Eukaryota; kingdom Metazoa; phylum Chordata; class Chondrichthyes; order Orectolobiformes; family Hemiscylliidae; genus Chiloscyllium; species Chiloscyllium plagiosum. The sequence goes on from NW_028270168.1 coordinate 19,364,795, forward strand.
TATTTCAAAATTTAGGACGTTGTACATCAGATTGCCCGGCACTGCCCTTCCATGTGTTCCTGTCATCGTGCTCTTGTCCAGGAGGTGGGTGGCAGCGATAATCAGGCTGTCGGAGGGATTTACATGCAACCCAACACAGCTGAACAGAGTGCCAGCTGATCCTGTGCACAGTATGTGCCTCTCCTGCTGGTTCCTCCTCAGCAACTTCCTCAATGGAGGAATATTTTCTGATCTGTGTTGGATACAAAGCCAGAAATGGTCCTGACTCCTGAACATTTTTGAAAACGTGATGATTCTGCTCATTTAAAGAAATTAAAAACCTGCATTTATATTGTGCTTTTCACTGGATGTCAGGATGCACTTTACAGCTGATGAAGTGCTTTTGAAAGGTAGTCACTATTGTAATGTAGGAAGTTAATTAGGGTACAGTAAGCTTCCTCAAACAGCAATGGCCAGATTATCGAAAAAAACACAAAATACCAGAGGAAGTCAGCATGTGGAGAGAGAAATAGAGTTAAAGGTGCATGTGCAAGTTGATCCCTTGTTGATTAGCTTCAATGGTTTGCTTGGGGTGCAGAGTGATGCCAACAGTGTGGATTCAATCCTTGTACTGACAGTAGTATTTCATGGTAGTCTGCTTCTTCACCTGGCCCCATACAGAGTGGTACCTCTCAAGTAGGGCTAAGGAGAAACACCCCAAGCTCTGATGTTTGTTTTCAGATCCTGCCCTCCTTTAATCCTTTCACAGCTTCTGTTAAACAACTTTGCAACATGTTTTGACTCCTTGAGATCTAAAGAAGAGCTATATTGTATTTGTTAACTGTTTCTCTCTCCCAGACCAACTGAGCTCCTCCAGCGTTTTCTGTTATTATTTCAGAATTCCATCATCTGCAGTTTTTTTGACTTTATTTGAGTGATCAGATAATCTTGTGGCAGTAACTCAGGGACAAATATTGTCTCAAGACACTGTGGATAACTTCCTGCCCCACCTTTTCAAAATATTGGTTTGCCAGAGGCACAATCTGTCATTGTAAGAATGGATCTGTTGTTGCAAGTATGCTGAAGATTAATTAGGGTAGCAATCCCTGGAAACCACAAACGTTGTTGTTGAATGCGTATAACTGCATGCCAATAGTTAGATCATGCGTGATTGAACTTGGACTTCAGTAAAGCCTTTAACAAAGTTCCACATGGCAGACTAATTAGTAAAGTTAGATCAAATGGGATTCAGCATGAGCCTACCAATTGGATACAATTGGCTTTCTGGTAGGAGACAGAGGAAGGTTGTGTTTTGGACTGGAGGCCTGTGACCAGCGGTGTTCCACAGGGGGATCGGTACTGGTCTACTTTTGTTTGTCACTTATAAAAATGAGTTTGGTGAGAATATGGAGACATGGTTAATAGATGATACCAAAATTGATGGTTTAGTGGACAATGAAGAAGGTTACCTAAGACTACAAAGAGATCTTGTTCAATTGGGTCAACAGGCTGAGGAATAGCAGATCGAGTTTAATTTGGATAAATATGAGATATTGCATTTTTGACAGGACTCATACAATTAATGGTAGGGCCAATGTAGAATAGAGAGACCTAGGGGTTCAGCTACACAATTCTCTGAAATTTGCCACACAGGTAGACAATGTTATCAAGAAGGCATTTAGCATGCCTGCCTTCATTGCCTAGACCTTTGAGTTTTGGAGTTGGGATATCATGTTGAGGTTGTATAGGACATAGGTGAGGCCTCTTCTTGAGTATTCTGTGCAGTTCTGGTTTTCCTGTTATAAGAAGAATGTTATTAAACATGCCAGAGTCCAGGAAAGATTTACCAATATGTTGCCGGGGATGGAGGGTTTGAGATACAAAAATAGACTGGAAAGGTTGGGATATTTTTCACTGGAGTTTACTAGGTTAAAAGGTGACCTTATAGAAGTTTATAAAATCATGAGGGGCATAGATAATGTGAATGACAAGGATCTTTTCACGAGGGTGGGGGAGTTCAAAGCTAGGAGGCATATTTATGAGGTGAGAGAAGAAAGATTTAAAAGGACATGGGGGCAAATTTGTTTTTCGAGTGGTTCATATATGGATTGGACTGCCAGAGAAAGTGGTGGATGCAGTTACTGTTGCACTGTTTAAAAGACATTTAGATAAGTTCATAAACTGGAAAGGTTTGAAGGGAAATGGGCCAATTGCAGGCAGGTGGGACTAGTTTAGTTTGGGAACATGGTCGGTGTGGACTGATTGGACCATGCTCTTTGAATCTATGACTCAATGAAAAAGAATGAAAGAGCATGGCCTGGAACCTGAACAATCAAAGTAAAAGTCCATTGTCACATTTATTTTGTTGTTACTCAGTTTTCACATTTAAATGGACTAAAATTTATTCCAGTGACGCATTGTGCAGATTTAAACTAGCCCATGATTAGAAGTGAACACACATTAAATTCTAGGTATTATGAGACATTTGGAAATCAGCCCAAATATGCAAACTGCACTTTTACGTTTTTCTGTCTGTATTGTCACACCACCTTCTTTCACTCTTTCCTATAGCTGATGTAATACAGAGCCACAATCAGATGGTTCACACCTGAAGCCAGGTATTTGATAGGGGTACTGGATTGCAACACTGTGATATCTCTCTACATTTGTAAATTGGCCACTGATGCACTTTGATAGGGGATCCAGAGTGGTACACAGGAGAGCTTTTAATTTTCACTCTATGTATCATGTATCTCTATCCACTGTGGTTTCTATGGATGAGGTTTAGGTTTGCGTTAAGCTTTGGGGGTCACTGATTGGGTCTTTTACAAGATGCTGAGTTTCATATGGCTGCTGAGGCAAGAGAAAAGGTGAGCTGGCCCAACGTTTCCTGCTACCAGCAGTCAGCTGGCTTCCCCTCTCGGCAATTTTCAGGATTGGGGTAAGGGTAAAAGAGTAAGATGATGCCTACCTCCTCACAACTGCCATTCGGCATATCTGAAATATCCTCTGTTTTCCAAAACGTATGTTTACCCTCCTTAAACTTGCCTCACCATACAAATTCCCAATTCCTGGAGTTGTTTCCATTGTCTTCTTTAGCCCTCTCACAAGGGTAGGAACATGCTTCCTTTTACCTGGGTGACCAGGACTGCAGGCACTGCTGTCCACTCTTTCTGAATTGGATTTCAATGTAGCAGATCCCTCAGGCAGAACACAACTTATGTTTATTTGTGTGGGCTATTTCAGGGGATGCTGATTGTTGCATTTGTTTTCTAATTGGACAGTTCTCGAGTTCAAATTCTGTTCAGACTAAAGCCTGTAGCAGTTCAAGTTATTTGAAATCTGCTCTTTGAACATGTTCCTGCATAACAACCTTACAAAATTGTATAGCCATCAAAATGATGCCCATTGATTGATATTCTGTTCTCCAGTTATGGTCAACTCATGGGCTCAGGAACCTCCAAAAGTGTTTCCAGCTCTTTTGCATTACCTTGTTTCATTATACTTGCCACCAGAGGAGCTGCCTTTGTTCATGCCTTGATTCAGAAGATCAGTTCAATTGATGTGACCCCTGCATTTCTGAAATAGCTGCAGCCCTCAGCAGCTTGCAGCCTGGATCTTTAATACTCTCATTGTGTCCACACTCACTGACGCTGAGAAACTTGTTTTGTCGAGTCAGACAGGGGAAATACTCCAGATGCTGGAACTCTGAAACAGACACAGACAATACCAGAGAAATTCAGCAGGTCCGGCAGCATCTGTGGGGAGAGAAAAGCAGAATTAATATTTCAAGTCTGGTATGGTGCCAGTTCTCCTGAGTTTCCCCAGCATTCTCTGTGTTTGGTACACATGGTTGTAACAGAAATTTTTTAATCCACCTATTTACATTATTTCACACTTCTAGAGCAGGTGGGACTTGAACCTGAGCATCCTGGCTCAGATGTAGGGTCACTACCACTGCACCACAAGAGCCACAATAGTTATACAGCTTGAGAGGACAATGTATAATCAAAAAGCCTAGATTTACCTTCATTTAAATTGCCTGGCAAAGGTCAAACAAGGAAAAGAAATTACATGAAAATTGGTAAAGATTTGGAATGCAGTCACTTGTATTGAGGTGGATACAGATTCAAATCTCTGCTCGGTAGGAAACTGAATAAATATTTGGATACAAAATAATTGGGGTGGGTTTGGCAAGTGATGTTGGGCAGTGGTGGGACTGACTAGATATCTCTTTGAAAGGTCTTGTTCTGAGCTGCAGTACTCTGGGGGACGCAAAGTGCATTGAAAGGTGTTCAACAGAGATGAATGGTTAAAATGGAAGCACCAGGGCTCGGGGTTTCTCTGCCTGGCCCAGTTGGGAGGTATCATTGTGCATCAAGCATGGGGCAATTTGAGGAGGCAGACCACCATGAACTATCAAAGTCAGGATGAGGATTGAACTCACACTGTTGGCATTGTTTTGCACCACATACATGTTAACCAACCATCACCAGTAGACTCAGGTTAAGGAGTCAGTCATTTAGGGTTTGACACAGAGATGGTGAAGGAATGGTGATATATTTTCATGATGTGGAGGTGCCGGTGTTGGTCTGGGGTGGACAAAGTTAAAAATTTCATAACACCAGGTTATAGTTCAACAGGTTTATTTGGAAGCACTAGCTTTCGGAGCACCGCTCCTTCATCAGGTAGCTAGTGGAGTAGGATCATAGGACACAAAATTTATAGCAAAAGATCATAGGATCATACACTGATGCAATATGTTGAACAAACCTAGGTTGCTGTTAAATCTTTCATTTTTTAGAATGGATTGCAGGTTTCGATTCCTTAGTATGTAAATCCCAGAACCTCTTTCAAGTCACATTCCTGAGGTAACATGGTTTTGTAAAAAATATATTTTCAAATTAGGATGATAACTAACTTGAAATGGAACTTGGAATGTACTAGATGTTCTGATCTGATGCCTGCAGCTACAATTTTCTACCTCAGGGATGAGAATGCTACCAACTGAACTCAGCTGGCCCTTCATGTGCAGATACGTGAATATTAAAACTAGTTGACCTGTCGACCATTCTGTGAATTTCATGCATATTTGATGAATGTAATATGATCTACTCCTGGCTGCAAAATACACAGCACTTTCCTGAAACATATGGACTTACAAAGTGATTTGATGGCAACAGCTTTGACACATTTTCTCACATAAATGTTGGCAGCTGCTGAGAGGAAGCCATTGGGAGAGAGTGGGGCATCAAGAGGTAAGGTGGATAGAGTGGGTAAGGTGGCAGATCCAGGGATAGGGTGATAGATGTCCACAGAGCATCAGTTTCTTGGTACGCCTGGAGTTAGAGCAGTTCTTAATTCCTCTCGTTTGAATAGTTTGCCATTGGAAGTAGGTCGGAGACCTCCAACGTCAGACTAATTCAGAGTTAGGGACTTACTCGCAAAAAGTGGGGATAAATGGGTACTTTTCTGATTGGAGATCAGTGGCTAGTAGTGGGGGTGACTCAGGGATCAGAGTTGGGACTGCAGTTGTTTACAATTTACATAGACAATTTGGCATTGAGGACCAAGCATACTGTGTCAAAGTTTGCATGTGACACTAAGATGAGTAGTAGAGCAAAGTGTGCAGAAGATGCTGAAAGTCTGCAAAGGGATACTGACAGGTTAAGTGAGTGGACAAGGGTCTGGCAGATGGAGTACAATGTTAGTAAATGTGAGGTCATCCATTTTGGTAGGAGTAATAGCAAAATAGACTATTTAAATGGTGAAAAGTCGCAGCATGCTGCTGTGCAGAAGGACCTGGGATGTCCTTGTGCATGAATCACAACAAGTTGGTTTGCAGGTGCAGCAGGAAATTAAGAAGGCAAATAGAATATTGTCCTTCATTACTGGAGGGGTGGAGTTTAAAAACAGGGAGGTGATGTTGCAGCTGTATAGGGTGCTGGTGAGGCCACACTTGGGAAACAGTGTACTGTTTTGGTTTTCTTATTTGAGAAAGGATGTATTGGCACTGGAGGCAGTGCAGGGAAGGTTCACTAGGTTGATTCTGGAGTTAAGAGGGTTGGCTTATGAGGAGAGATTAAGTAGACTGGAACTACATGCATTGGAATTTAGATGAATGATGGGGTATCCTTTAGAAACATATAAAATTATGAAGGGAATAAATAGGACAGATGCAGGAGGCTGTTTCCACTGAAGGGTGAAACCAGAACTAGGGGCATACCCTCAAAGTAAGGGGGACTGAACTGAGGAGGAGCTTCATCACCCAAAGAGCTATGAATCCCTGGACTTCCCTGCCCAGTGAATCAATTGAGGCTACCTCATTAAGAGTTTTTAAGGCAAAGACAGGTAGATTCCTGAAAGGAATTAAGGGTTACTGTAAGCAGGGGGCTAAGTAGAGCTGAGTTCATTCCAAAGATCAACCTTGTTCTTATTGATTGGTGGAGCAGGCTCGAGGGGCCTGCTCCTATTTCTGATGTTCCTATTAATAGCAGCTGAAATGTTTGCATGTGGGCACTGTAGAGTTGATTTTCTTCCCCTACATTAGCCAGGCTCAACGTAAAGACAGGTTAGAACGATTGCGAGCATCCTTACCTGAAAGGGGCGAGTGTGTTCACTTCCAACTCTGTAGTAGCAACAGCAGTCTCTATGCCCAGTGGTGCTCCAGACAATTGACAGTTACCAGCCACTTGAGAACAGAATTTACCTTACTGTGGCCACGATCTCATGCCAGTGAAGGCTGAGTGCAGTTAAATAGCATTGGACTCCTCCGACAGAAACAACATTGGGGGCCTACTGGCTATCCAACCAGTGGCAGAGATGGGGATGCTAATTGCAGGAACTAAATTCAGTTCCACTTGACAGATCATACTCGTGCCTGCTGTTGATGTGAATTATCCACTTCATCCCTTCATTCTTTTATCCTCATAAACCACAAAAGTTCATCCCTTTGAATATTTATCAAATTCCATTTTGAAAGTCACTGATGAATTTTGTTTCACTGCCCTTTCAGGATTTGCATTCCAGATCGTAATGACTCACTGGATAATGTATTATTCCATTGTGTTGCCCCTAGTTATTTGCCTGGAACCTGTGTCCCTTGGTTATTGACCCTCCTGCCACTGACAACAGTAATCTGTAAGTGTACAGGTACGTTATGTACCAATAATTCCTAAATCATTCGACAGTTTTCAAGAGTTTACGTACAAATATCCTAACAATTAATCAGTGAATAACATTTGGACAGTCAGGTTATATAAAATTCTGTTTGTGAAACTGCTTCCTGTGGTTACTGAGGGAAGGTTTTTGTTGCTCTGGTTAACATCAGCACGGTTTTGCTGCCATAGATGAGGCATACATGGTATCAAAGTGAATATGTTGGTCTGCTTGGTGTGGTTGTGTGGTTACCAATACCATCCATATTTGGGGATTGTGTTCGTATATGTATTTGATATTCATATAGTTGTATTATTGTGAATGGTATTCAAACATCAGATGGGGATACTGTGAATGGCATTAATATAGATTGTGTTGGAATGACTGAGTTGATAGGAATGTTATGAGTATGATTGGTATTTGTATGAATGTATGGTCCTTGCATAGATACTGTGTTGCATGGCTACTGTACACATTGTTGTGGTCAAATAGTATGGTATAGACCAGCTGTTTTCCTTTCAAGATGTCACGGTAAAGCATCATAATTCTCCATTAAATGTTGCTATAGCACCCATGATAAACACCAAAGATCAGTCCTACAAAGGTTGCAATGAACAAAGAACAATACAGCATATGGACAGACCTTTTGGCACCCCCAAGACTGCACAAGACATGATATCTTTCTAAACTAAAACCTTTGGCCTCTTTACGATCTGTATCTCACTAGAGTCATAGAGTCATAGAGATGTACAGTACGGAAACAGATCCTTCGGTCCAACTTGTCCATGCTGATCAGATATCCTAACCTAATCAAATCCCATTTGCCAGCACTTGACCCATATCACTCTAAACCCTTCCAATTCATATACCCATCCAGATGCCTTTTAAATGCTGTAACTGCACCAGCCTCCACCATTTCCTCTGGCAGCTCATTCCATACACGCACCGCCCTCTGCATGAAAAAGTTGCCTCTTATGTTCCCTTTTATATCTTTCCCCTCTTACCCTCAACCTATATCCTCTAGTTCTGGATTTCCCCATCCCAGAGAAAAGACCTTATCTATTTATCCTATCCATGCTCCTCATGATTTTATAAGCCTTTTTAAAGTCACCCCTCAGCCTCCGACGCTCCAGGGAAAACAGCCCCAGCTTATTCAGCCTCTCCCTATAGCTCAAATCCTCCAACCCTGGCAACATCCCTGTAAATCTTATCTGTACCCTTTCAAGTTTCACAACATCCTTCCAATAGGAAGGAGACCAGAATTGCATGCATTATTTCAACAGTGGCCAAGCCAACGTCCTGTACAGTCATAACATGACCTCCCAACTCCTGTACTCAATACTCTGACCAATTAAGGAAAGCATTCAAATCGCTTCTTCACTATCCTATCTACCTGAGAGTCTACTTTCAAGGCGCTGTGAACCTGCACTCCAAGGGCTCTTTGTTCAGCAACAGACCCTAGGACCTTACCAGTAAAGGTATAAGTCCTGCTCTGGTTTGCTTTCCCAAAATGCAGCACCTCACATTTATCTAAATTAAACTCCATCCGCCACTCCTCAGCCCACTTGATCAAGATCCTGTTGTAATCTGAGGTAAATTTCCATCACTGTCCACTACACCTCTAATTTTGGTGTCATCTGCAAACTTACTAACTATACCTTCTATGTTCACATCTAAATCATTTATATAAATGACAAAACGTAGTGGACCCACTACTGATCCTCGTGGCACACCACTGGTCACAGACCTCCAGTCTCAAAAGCACCCCTCCACCACCACCCTCTGTCTTCTACCATTGAGCCAGTTCTATAGCCAAATAGCTAGTTCTTCCTGTATTCCATGAGATCTAACCTTACTAACCAGTCTCCCATGGGGAACCCTGTTGAACGCTTTACTGAAGTCCATGTAGATTTCACCCACCGCTCTGCCCTCACCAATCCTTTTTGTTACTTCTTCAAAAAACTCAATCAAGTTCATAAGATATGATTTCCCATGCACAAATCCATGCTGACTATCCCCAAGCAGTCCTTGCCTTTCCAAATAACATATACATCCTGTCCCTCAGGATTCCCTCCAACAATTCCCTCCACCACTGATGTTGGACTCACTGGCCTATAGTTCCCTGGCTTTTCCTTACCACCTTTCTTAAATAGTGAGAGCATGTTAGCCAACCTCCAGTTTTCTGGCACCTCATCTGTGACTATTGATGATACAAATATCTCAGCAAGTGCCCAGCAATCACTTCTCTAGCTTCCTACAAAGTTCTCAAGTACACCTGATTAGATCCTGGGGATTTATCCACTTTTATGCATTTTAAGACATCCAGCACCTCCTCCTCTGCAATATGGACATTTTTCAAGATGTCACCATCCATTTCCACACATACCATATCTTCCATGTCCTTCTTCACAGTAAACACTGATGCAAAATACTTGTTTAGTATCTCTACCATCTTCTGCAGCTCCACACATAGTATGTCTTGCTGATCTTTGAGGGGTCCTATTCTCTCCCTAGTTACCCTTTTGTCTTTAATGTATTTATAAAAACCCTTTGGATTCTCCTTAACCCTATTTGCCAAAGCTATCTCATGTCCCCTTATTATCCTCCTGATTTCCCTCTTAAGTATACTCTTACTGCCTTTAACCTCTTCTCAGGATTTACTTGATTTCTGCTGTCTACACCTGACATATGCTTCTTTCTTTTTCTTAACCAAAACCTCAATTTCTCTAGTCATCCAGCATTCCCTATACCTATCAGCCTTTTCTTTCACCCAAACAGGAATATACTGTCTCTGAACCCTCGTTATCTCATTTTTGAAGGCTTCCCTTTTCCAGCCATCCCTTTACCTGTGAACATCTGCCCCCAGTCAGCTTTTGAAAGTTCTTGCCTAATACTGTCAAAATTAGCCTCTCTCAAGTTTAGAACACTATTCCCTGCCTTCTCAAGTGTTTGCCAAAATGCCTCTTAAACATTGCTGCCTCCACCACCTCCTCTGGCAGCATATTGCAGGCAGTTACCGCCCTCTGTAAAAAAAAACTTGCCTCTCACTGATTAAAAAGACGTTTCAAAATTCTCCACCGCAGAGAAATGTGGAAGTGAGATAATTGGAAGTGTTTGAAGAGGAGTTGATCAATTTTTCTTTGAAGTATCAGGGAGTTGGCAGTGATTCTGAGCTGGCACAAAAGAGGAGTTGAGGCTTGGGGCATATCAGCCATGACCTTGTTGAGTGGTGTGGCAGGCTTGAGGACCGAATGGCCTAATCCTATTCCTGTTTGTTATGCTCTCATGTTTGTTCAACGTTAGAAAATAAATCAAGTCATGCTATTAATGAAGCTTCCTTGGAATTAAATTCAATTCTCTGACTGAGCACCTGGTTGCCAATTGTTTTGACAACTGCACAGCATCTGGCTGTTAACTCAGTCTCATTTGCTGAGAATTGGGTAGGGTGTGCGTGATATTGTCAAATATTTTAAGTGCAAAAGAGGTAAGGGAATGGGCAAGACCGAATCTAAAGCTGCAATGCTTGTTTAGGCTGCGTTTAAGGTGGAGACAGTAAGATGTAGTGCTAATGTCACTGGACTAGACGTTTGGAAGTCCAGGCTGATGTTCTAGGAACCACAAATTCAATTTCTCAAAATTGCATCTCACAGAATTAAAATATAATCAGTAATCTGGAATTGAAAACTAGTTTCATTAATAATGACCATGAAACTATAATTGATTTTTCTAAAATTCTGCCTAGTTCCCAGATGTTCTTTAAGAAAAGAAAGTTTGGCCATCAGGTATCTCTAGACCAGGCTTGTCCTCAAAGCAGTCTTGGTTCGTGCTGTAGCTCACTCAGGAATCCTATCCAGCCATGGAGCAAGCTTCCAAACAAGGTAAGTAGAGCAAACCTATCAGGAATAAACACATAGGAGAAGTAATCTCTGAGTGGAAGAACAGTGAACTGTTTGAATGACCCAACCTTCAGCTTCCCCCGCCCCTCCAATCCCTGGGTGCACTTTTGAGGCTGTGAAAGGAAGATTGCTTAGGACAGAAGCTAGAAATGCTGCAGCGAGTATCTCACCTCCTAACTCCCCAAGGCCTGTCCATCATCTACAAGGCAGCAGTGTGATGGAATAATCCCCACTCCCCTGGATGACGGCAGCTCCAACAACAGTCAAGAAGCTTGACCACCCTCCGGATCAGAACAGCCCACTTGATTGGCCCCACATCCACAAGCATTAGCTCACTCCAACACCAGCTTGGTAGGTGTATCATGTACAAGATGCACTGCAGAAATTCACTAATGGTCCTTAAACAGCACCTTCCAAACCCAGAGCCACTACCATCTAAAAGGACAAGTGCAGCAGATACATGGGAACACCACAGCTCCAAGTTCCCTTCCAATCCATTCTCCATCCTGACTTGGAAATATATAGCCATTCCTCCCTTTTGGCTAGCTCAAGATCCTGGAATTCCCTCCCTACTTGCATTGTGGGTCTACCTACAGCATGTTGACTGCAGTGGTTCAAGAAGGCACTGCCTTCTCAAGGGCAATCATCTAGAAATGAGCAATAAATGCTGGCCTGGCCAATGACACCCACATCCCACAAATAAATGAAAAAACACCGTATGGGCAGGGGAGGAGACGTGGTTGGGTATCACCAAGTGGGTTGGGGGATGACCTGTGAGTGATTTCGGAGAATTCAGTTGAAATGGCAAAGTGGGCATGGTAGGAGCTGGTGGAGCCTGTGAGAGGGAGTGAGAGAGTGTGTCGAAAAGTGAAGGAGTTTTTGTGTGTTGGATCTTGAGAAAATGAATGTGCGTACGGCATTGGGAATGTTCTTAGGAGAGAGATGTGTGTGTGGGAGGGAGGGGTAAGGGAGAGTGTGTGTACACAGGAGGAGTGCAATGGGAGAGAGTGAGATAGATTAGATTACTTACAGTGTGGAAACAGGCCCTTCGGCCCAACAAGTCCACACCACCCTGCCAAAGCGCAACCCACCCATACTCCTACATCTACCCCTTACCTAACACTACGGGCAATTTAGCATGGCCAATTCACCTGACCTGCACATCTTTGGACTGTGGGAGGAAACCGGAGCACCCGGAGGAAACCCACGCAAACACGGGGAGAATGTGCAAACTCCACACAGTCAGTCGCCGGAGGCGAGAATTGAACCCGGGTCTCTGGCGCTGTGAGGCAGCAGTGCTAACAGTGTGCGTGAGGAAGGGAGTGTGTGCATGGGAGGAAGGTCCACAGGAAACAGGAAGTGTGAGGGAATGGAAGAGAAGGAGCATATGTGTGAGTGAGAGTGTGGGTGTGAAAGTATATGTTTGGCGGCGATGGAGGGAGGGAGTGAGTAGGGTGTGAGGGTGTAAGAGAGAGTGTGTGACCCTGAAAGTTAGTGAGCTAGACACTGAAATATACTTCCCTAACTCCACCTCCCCAAACCCCTATCCCTAAAGCAGGCTGGGATAGAAGGAAAACCCAGGCAAAAGGCGAACTACTTCCAACCCCTTCTTTCCTATGAATTCCACTAAGGCCAGCTTCGAGTGCACATTATCGGAGGTGAATGCAAGTTCAGTATTGATTAACCCTAAATAAGCTGAGCCCCATTTCCCAGGCTCTTCCTCAGTGATCAGGACTCGGGGCCTAATTTGTCTCTCTCTCTCTCTTGATGTTCCTTAAAATGAGGCAGCAAAAAAAAAGTTTTTGCTTTTCGATGACAATCTTTATTGATTAAATGCTTATTTAAATTGTTGCTTTTTTTTTGAAATTCACGTTTACTGTTGCTTTGTCTTCCCAAAACATAATGATTAGCTTCCCGAGAGGGAGAAAAATTGAAATGTGCTCCCCCTACTGTGCATGAAACGGTTGGACAACCATCCTCGAGACCCACCAGCAATCAACACCAGAATTGCTGGAAGTACCCGCAGCCCATCAAAGAGTAATTGGAATCCAGGCAGGACACTGTTTTGTCCTACGAAAACATTGCTTAAAGAATGGAAGTGACTGCAGGCAGAGATATTTTTAACCAACTTGTTCAGGCATGTATATGACACACTCCTTGAGCAGATGGGCCTCCTGGTGCAGAGGTAGAATCACTGCCACTGAGCTAAAATAGCCTTTGATCATAGCTATAGATATTTTCTAACCAACTTGTCCACAAGAGCCCTTGATTGTACATATAAAGCAGGATTTCAGGGGGGTGCTTGTGGCACAGTAGTAATGTCCCTACCTCTGAGCTCAAAGGTCCAGTTTCAAATCCTGTCGTCACCAGAGGTGTGCAATAAGATCTCTCAATAGGTTAATTAGAAACAAGCTATGATGGTAATCTGAAGTATCATTATGTGGCTAGTTGACAATAAAATTGCCTGCTAGCCCCCTTAAACAGTGCAATTTTGATGGATAAAGTTTCAGTTGCCCCCCCCCTTTCTTTTGTTTTATATCTGGAAATGCTGTCACACACAACCAAATGAATAATGTTTTGTTTATTGACCTCTCCTAACAACAACCTAAGGGTAAACATGTTCAGACTGAACATTGTTTGTGTCACTTGAAGGTCTGGCATTCACTATGGCTCATTGTGCTGCTGGAGGTTTCATTTTTGAAAATCAGTGGGAAACTTTCTGGGACACTTTGTTGAGAATTTTCGCATACTCTAGCAAGAGATACTTTGGAAATTCCCTCAGAACTTCACCTAGAAAGAGTGTGTGCTGTGCCCATCTTGCCAGAAGAAAGAAATTGCATCTTGTTAGGCATCCAGTTAATCTACAGAGGAAATGGAATGGGGGAGGATGGTGGTGTTGTGGAAGAGGAGAATGGAGGCGTTGAAGGGGGAGATATAGGTTGCTAGGAGGAGATGAAACCAGGCAAGGAAATGAACGAGCTGCTGCAGAAGAAAGGGAGAGGAGGTCATGATGGACATTTTCCGCCAACACAGGAGAATAGATGAGGAAGATAAGATGGACAGTTTACCCCAATGAAGGAGGGAGGATGAGGAGGGCAGGTTGGACATTTCATCCTCACTCCCCCTCAAATGGAGACAGGGCATCCAACTCTAGACCTCTGCAATTGTAGCAGAGAACCTATGCACCCCTTTGTTTCAGTCTCTGAAGCCTGCCGCAGTGTCTGACAGCACATGCTTTGAGTGCAAGTGCGAGCCCATGCACATTGGTCCACTAGAATTGTGTCTAATCAGCATGAGTGTTAAACTTGCAGGTGTCTGATTGAATGTCTTCAGGCAAATTGAAGTTCTGGTAATCAGCAATGAGCCCAAAATGCACGCTGGAACTAGACTTTCCAACAGGTGTGATTTATTGGCACAGCACCCTCTTCAGGTTGGCTTTCACTCTTTGTATCAAAACACCCCCACAAATCATTCCAATGTACAATAACAACAACTTTAATTTCCTGCTCCTCATCACAGTTTTTAAAAAAAAAGACATACATTGATATTGTTATTTTCATTAACCATCAAACTTCTCAAAATACTCAGTGGTAAGCACTGCTGCTTTACAGCACTAGAGACGGGTTCAATTCCAGCCTCAGGCAACCGTCTGTGTGGAGTTTGCACATTGTCTGCGTGGGTTTCCTCCAGGTGCTCCGGTTTTCTCCCGCAATCTAAAAATATGCAGGTCAGGTGAATTGGCCATGTTAAATTGCCCATAGTGTTAGGTGCATTAGTCAGGGGTAAATATGGGTCTGTGTGGGTTACTCTTTGGGGGTCGATGTGGACTTGTTGAGCCAAAGGGCCTGTTTCCATACTGCAGGGAATCTGATCTAATCTAAACCATGAAGTACTTTTGTGGTCATTGTACTAATGTACTAATATTAGCCAATTGTACTCACAGTAAACTCCCACAAACAGCAATATGATAAGGGCCATGGATATCAGCTCAAATACTGCAGAGAACTCCACAGAGGTGGCACAGAACCTTTTTATCTCTGTCAGAGCACACAGATCAGGGCCTTGGTCTGACATCTCATCCAAAAGATGGGATCTCTGACAGTGCAACACTACCTCAGTGTCCATTTTGACTTTTAATGCTTCAGTCCTGAAGAGCTAGTTTGAACCAGAACACTTGTCACTTCAAGGCACTTATGCTATCAACTGTACCACAGCTGACATACTTCACTGAGCATGTCGATAAGAATTTGCTTCCCGTAACACTCTCAAAATATTAACAAATAGCGTTATTGTTACTCATAATCACTGCCCAGCAAGGGGGAAGTGAGACAATAACCTCAAGGAAATGAAATGATGCTTCAATCTTACTGACAGGGCGATTGTAACCAGAAGTGCCTCCCAAAACACAGACAGGTGAACTATGCAGTCTGGAATGTTGTAAATCAGTCTAATAAAAAAAATCTTATTTAGAAACAACACAAATAACAAGGAATAAAATGAAAATCAGTTTCCTAAGGAGAAGGTTCAGGACATGGCAGAGTCTCCCAGTAGGGAATAAGTTTGTGCATTTCTGTAGCACCTTTTATGATCTCAGGGTGCATGCCCCAAATAACTTCTTAAAGTATAGTCACTGTTGTAATTTAGGAAACAGGGTAAATGTTTTATCCATTTTATGGAGGGAGGAGTAAGGGTAATTTAGAAAGGGGTTACCTTTTATTTGGCAGGAGGTTAAGGAAACATCCCTTTCAGATATAAAGCATCTGTAATTTCCTTTCCTCCTTCTGCATGATATAACACACAAACTCCCAAAATTATAATTGAATGAGGCACAAACTGAACACATACTGAAATGTCCATTTGATTTAAACAATCCATTAAAACCTTTTAATTTTCTGAATATTGCTGAAAACAATCTGAGGAGTTGTGGGGTGTGGGGAAGGATGGGGAGTGTGATAGAATGATAGTAGGCTTAAAGTTAACTCAGTATTCTCTTTGAACACTTCTGTTTATTAATTTTGGACATGAGGTGAAAGAGTCAGCCAACTGATTATTGAGGAATATGTTGTCTTCTCAGCAGGAAGGCATGTTGGTTGATCACAAGAGTGGGCGGGCGGGGAGGGGGCAGGTTGGTTAGAAGTGGAAGAATATGTGAAATCTTATAGAATGCATCCAACCAGAATTTCCAATCTGACTGAAATTTTCCCACTCCCAATATCCAGGCAATTAATGAAGATATGATGCCACACTGAGCAATCTAATTAAAATTTCTAAATGTACATGAAGACTATTATCAGCAATAAAAATCTGAAGCAGGCTGATGTGATAGCATATGTAGACCAAGCATTGGAAAAGGGAACTGGGAGACTGCAAAATCTGTGGACTGGACAAACAAAAAAGGGAGAAGAGGACAACAGAGAAAAGGGAGATGTCCCAGCACATCAACAATTCTTACAAGGAGTTGAGCAGTGGCTTTAATTGCCTTATGAGTTTAATAAATCTAAGAATGGCCACATGACCATTACCTCAATCAGGAGAAGATTTGGGTTGCCATGACTCAAGAAATGGAGGAAATCATCAAAGTAAATAAATCAACACATTTTATGGATCTTTTTGTCTTGTGTTTTTTTGGATAATTCGCAAGAAATACTACTTCAAGGGGAAAACCATCATTTATACTGTACGAAGGGAGAGCACCAATTAGTAACTGGGCTGAAATGATTTTTTTGCCATAATAGGGCATGCTTCTCCTTGATTCACTTTTTCCAGATAATTCCACTTACTCACAAAAATATTTTTATTGTCCGAGAGCCACAACCACGGTAATTGATGATGGAGTAATAAATGGGCTTTCTTCAGACTCAATGTGTTGTGCACTATACAGAGAAGGGATAGCTACATCTGATGAATGCATCTCCCTCCAACATTCATACCCACAAGCCAGAGTCAGACACACTACCACTGTGTCACAAGCCCACAATGGAATAATGTCCCAGCAAATAGGGTAGCATGGTGGCTCAGTGGTTAGCACTGCTGCCTCACTTCACCAGGGATCCAGGTTCGATTCCAGCCTTGGGCAACTCTGCATAGAATTTGCACAAACTCCCCGTGTCTGCGTAGGTTTCCTTTGGGTGCTCAGGTTTCCTCCCACAGTCGAAAGATATGTAAGTTAGGTGGATTGGCCATGTTAAATTGTCTATAATGTCCAGGGATATATAGGTTAGGTGGATTAGCCATTGGAAGTGCAGGTTTACAGTGACTGGGTGGGATGTTCTTTGGAGGATCTGTGTGGACTCGATGACGTTTGAATGGTTTATTTGTGTCAATTTAGGAATTACTGTTCTGGTGACAAAACCACCATATTACCATAACCCAGTTAAAATGAGACGATTAGCATTTGCATTAGCATACTGAGCCAAAGCACCTTTCCAATATTTCGAGTTGAGGCTTGACATTGCTCCTTATTCAGTCTGCCCTACCCCAGACTATCATTCCCATCCAACGTCTGATTCAAGAAATGCAGGAATTTCGAATTCAGCAAAGTGACTGAATCTTACTTTCCGGGATGTGGGTGGTGAGATTCGATTGCTTTTATCCCTATGTCTGTCGATGATATACTGCCACACATGAGCCGACCACCCAGTGTGGAGAGACTGGATGGAACAGCAACTGACATTGTCTAATAGCTGACGTTTTCAGACTGCAACCATCCCTCTCAAAGCAGCTGTGCAGCAGCAAACTAACCATTCACCAAGCCACCAGACAGCTCAAGATGGTGATGTGGTGCAATTCGTTCTCTCTATCTCATGGGGGTCACTGTTCCACGAAAACCAGGACCAATAACCATTCGTTCATCTTTAACCGTCTCCCATCAAATACAAACAAACACAAACACTGGTGAATTAGGGTTGTGAGGGTTGTGAGGACTTTGCAGCCTCTTGTTTTCTCAGATTAAATTACCTTGCCATTTATTACTGTTGTGGGCAAATTGGCTGCCATTTTTCTTACAATTTAACAGCAATTATGCTTTTATAAAGTTAGTGGCCTGAACTTGGCTAGACAAGGTATAATTTCAAGGATTGCAGATCATACAAAGCTTGGAGATACAGCAAAACAGAACAAAGATTTAGACCTCAAGAGCATTTGGACAGTAAGATAAAATGGGCTGACGTATGGTTGATGAAATTTAATGCAGAAAAATGTAAAGCGATGCATTTTGCTAGGCAGAATGAGGAGAGATAATGGTGCAAATAGTGGAACTTTAAAGGCAAACTGGAATACAGAGACATGGGAGTATACGTACACAAGTCTTTGCTGGCTGGACAAGTTGTGAAGGTTTTTTTAAAAACTTTTGGAATCTTTGGCTTTAATAGAGAGCATAAGAAATAGGAGTGGAACTGGACCAAGAGCCTACACTGTCATTTAAACAAGCCTGGCTGATCTTTGGCTTCAATTCCACTTTCCTGTTCACTCCCACCATCCCTTGATTCCCTGAAAGATGAAAGCTCTATCTAACTCAACCTTAAATATATTGAATGATGGATCATCCATTGTCTTTTGGGGTGCAGAATCCCAAAGATTGAAAAGATTCTCCTCATCTCAATTGTAGATGATTGAACCCTTGGCCTGAGATGGTACCCTCATGTTCTAGATTCTCCCAGCCAGACGAAACAGCCTCTTCATATCTATGCTATAAAATTCCTTCACAATTCTTCATGTGTTAATGGCAGGCCAGATCACTATGTTGTATAAGCTGCTGTCCATGTTAAAGAATCTGCCACCATCCTCTTTTAGAACAGGGTCTGCTTGGTCTAGTGCATTACAGGAAGACCACATTTTGCTCTAACTAGAGCAGTCTCCTGTAGTTAACAAGGTATAGTTTATCACATGTCAGCAACTGGTTACAGGTTACATTGAAACGATTAACACTGTTACAGATATTGTGAGGAGGACAAGATGTTAGGTCTCACTCCTTTGCAATCCTAAGCTATTCAGCCCACGAGTCCACATGATATCATCACAGTTGGTGGTGCTGATGGCATTTTTCAGTATTCGCCTTGGCTGCCCCATATATTACAGTATATTTCAATGAGATCACCTTTCATTCTTCAAAACCGTTAAACGTATTGGCCTAATTTACTCAGCCTCTCAACATAGGACAACTTTTTCATTCCAGGAACCAATCTAATGAACCTTCACTGTCCTACCTTCAATGTAAGAAAGTGAGGACTCTGAGAATCAGAGTCAATAAGTATGACCCTGGAAAAGCACAGCAGGACAGACAGCGTCCGAGGAACAGGAGTGTCGATGTTTCGGGCCTGCTCTTCAGATACTGCCTGACCTGCTGTGCTTTTCCAGGGCCACACTTTTTGACTTGACCTTCAATGTAAGCATATCCTTTCTTGAATATCGAGATCGAAACTGTGCACAGTATTCCAAGTATGGTCTCAACAAAGCCATGTACAATTGTAAAACACTTTCTCATTCTTATGCTCCAATCCCCTAGCAATAAAGGTCAGCATGTGACTTACCTTCCTAATTGCTTGCTGCACTCAAATGATATCTTTGCATTTCTTGATTACAATAAGTCCTGCTGGACAGTATTTACAAATGTCATGCCTTTTTAAAAATATCTTGCTTTTCTAATCCTATCATCAAACTGGATAACCATTCAGTTCTCAACATGATATCCTTTATGCCGCCTTGTCGCCAACTTATTTGCTTGCCTATGATCTTTTGCAGCCTTAGTGTCTTTTCTTCACAGCTTACTTTTCCAACTGGCTTATTGTTGTGGACAAACTTAAATACCTAGAATTAGTCTCTTCAACTAAGTCACTAGATAAGATTGCAAATAGCTGAGTCCCCAGCACTTATCTTTGTGACACGACGTTAGTCATAGCCTGCCAACTTGAAAATGCTCTCTTTATGTACTCTTTGCTTCCTGCCTATTAACAAATTTTCTATTCATGGAGAGATAAACTCAACTCCAGGAGCCCTTATCTTGAGTATTTATGTCTATAATGTTAATTGATAGTTACATAAAATGTAAAACTAATACCTTGTTAATGAGCAACACACTATGATCATTGCCTAACATTTACAAATTACATAATTGGCTTTTATCCAAAGTTGCGTATGTTTCACAAAGATATTGCAGAATCACAGGATAGTCACAGCACAGAAGGAGGCCATATGGCCCATCATACTTGCACAGGCTCTTCAAATGAGCCTCATTACTAAGTGCCAATCTCTTGCTTTTTTGTTGTACGCCTGCATACTATTTCTATCCAAGTAATCACCCAATGCCGTCTTGAATGGCATTGCGTGATTACTTGAATCACCTTCCACTACATTTCCAAACAATGCATTCTATACCCTAGCTCCTTACTGCATGCTTTTTTTTTTCTCTCACATCCCTTTACTTCTTTTGCACATCATTTTAAATCTAAACCTTTTTGTTCTTGTTTCTTTTACAAGCAGGAACAGTTTCTCCCTATCTACTCTGTCTAGCCCACCCAGCAGAATAATTGTACTATTTCAAACACCATAATGCAATTCTTATCTCACCTACAAGGGGCACCATGTTGTCTTTATCAACCCTATCAAACCTTTTCTTTATCTCAAAGAATTCCTTCAGATCCTCCTACTATCCTCATTTTCTAGGGAAGAAAGACTTGGATCTGATCTTTTTTTCCCTAATTATTACAATTTTCTTTTCTGGTTCTAGTATATTTGTTTGCATTTTTCCCAGTACCTTTATATTATTTGATAATATGGAAGCTAAGAGAGCGAGTAGCATAATGGCAGTGCACCTACATCTAGACCAGACGTTCAGGGTTTTAGTCCCATGCCAGAGCTTGTTGGTAATGTAGTGTGCATTCATAACATGGCCAAGCAGGTAGATTGTTCCAATGCAGCTGAAAGTGGTAGGTAAGGGAGAAATCTTTTCTCAGGCTTCCTGAAGAAACCAATGGTGAACCACGGTAGTGCTTTCCCCTAAGGGTGGAACCATTAAATGGAAGTCCATGGGCAAACCCCTAGAAACAAGGATGGGAGAAAAGGCAAGCGGGCGAGAAAGAAGCTAGAGCATTATACTATGCTTACACGTAAGTGTGATCTAAACAAGTTCTTTTCTCTCAGTGTATTTTGTTGATCTACTGGTTATTAACTACCTGAATATATTTTTCATGATCTTACTTTGATTTCTTTTTGTCAGTTTCTTGTCTTATTCTGACCCGCACTTTCCACCATCAGTGTTTCTGAAGTAAAGATGTTTGTGTTAACTCTAGCTAAATCTGAATATTGATCTTTATAATGATAAAAAGATAGAACATAAAACTTTACAACGCAGTACAGGCCCTTCGGCCCTCGAAGTTGCGCCGACCTGTGAAACCATTCTGAAGCCCATCTAACCTACATTATTCCATTCTCGTCCATATGCCTATCCAATGATCATTTAAATGCCCTTAAAGTTGGTGAATCAACTACTGTTGCAGGCAGTGCATTCCATGCCCCAAATACAATCTGAGTAAAGAAGCTGCCTCTGACATCTGTCCTATATCTATCACCCCTCAATTTAAAGCTACGCTCCTCATGCAAACCATCGCCATCTGAGGAAAAAGGCTCTCACTGTCCACTCTATCTGATTATCTTGTAGGTCTCAATTCAGTCACTTCTCAACCTTCTTCTCTTTAATGAAAACAGCCTCAAGTCCCTCCGCCTTTCCTCGTAAGACCTTCCCTCCAGAGACAACATTCTGGTAAATCTCCTCTGAACCCTTTCCAAAGCTTCCACATCCTTCCTGAATGATGACCAGAATTGAATGCAATACTCCAACTGCAGCCGCACGCAGAGTTTTGTACAGCTGCAGCATGACCGCATGGTTCCGAAACTCAATCCCTGTACCAATAAGAGCTAACACACCGTATGACTTCTTAACAACTCCGACGAGCAGCAAAATCGACGTTTCGGGCAAAAGCCCTTCATCAGGAATAAAGGCAGAGAGCCTGAAGCGTGGAGAGATAAGCTAGAGGAGGGTGGGGGTGGGGAGAAAGTAGCATAGAGTACAATAGGTGAGTGGGGGAGGAGATGAAGGTGATAGGTCAGGGAGGAGAGGGTGGAGTGGATAGGTGGAAAAGGAGCTAGGCAGGTCAGACAAGTCCGGACATGTCAAGGACCAGTTCCACCATAGAACACACCAGATGGCCTCCTTCTTTAGAGGCTGCAATTTCCCTTCCCACGTGGTTAAAGATGCCCTCCAACGCATCTCGTCCACATCCCGCACCTCCGCTCTCAGACCCCACCCCTCCAACCATAACAAGGACAGAACGCCCCTGGTGCTCACCTTCCACCCTACAAACCTCCGCATAAACCAAATCATCCGCCAACATTTCCGCCACCTCCAAAAAGACCCCACCACCAGGGATATATTTCTCTCCCCACCCCTTTCCGCCTTCTGCAAAGACCGTTCCCTCCGTGACTACCTGGTCAGGTCCACGCCCCCCCTATGACCCACCCTCCCATCCTGGCACTTTCCCCTGCCACCGCAGGAACTGTAAAACTTGTGCCCACACCTCCTCCCTCACCTCTATCCAAGGCCCTAAAGGAGCCTTCCACATCCATCAAAGTTTTACCTGCACATCCATTCATATCATTTATTGTATCCGTTGCTCCCGATGTGGTCTCCTCTACATTGGGGAGACTGGGCGCCTCCTACCAGAGCGCTTTAGGGAACATCTCCGAGACACCTGCACCAATCAACCAAACCGCCCCATGGCCCAACATTTCAACTCCCCCTCCCACTCTGCCGAGGACATGGAGGTCCTGGGCCTCCTTCACCACCGCTCCCTCACCACCAGACGCCTGGAGGAAGAACGCCTCATCTTCTGCCTCGGAACACTTCAACCCCAGGGCATCAATGCTGACTTCAACAGCTTCCTCAATTCCCCTTCCCCCGCCTCATCCTAGTTTCAAACTTCCAGCTTCGCACTGTCCCCTTGACTTGTCCGGACTTGTCCGACCTGCCTAGCTCCTTTTCCACCTATCCACTCCACCCTCTCCTCCCTGACCTATCACCTTCATCTCCTCCCCCACTCACCTATTGTACTCTATGTTACTTACTCCCCACCCCCACCCTCCTCTAGCTTATCTCTCCACGCTTCAGGCTCTCTGCCTTTATTCCTGATGAAGGGCTTTTGCCCGAAACATCGATTTTGCTGCTCGTCGGATGCTGCCTGAACTGCTGTGCTCTTCCAGCACCACTAATCCAGAATCTGGTTTCCAGCATCTGCAGTCATTGTTTTTACCTTCTTAACAACTCCATCAACCTGGGTGGCAACTTTCAAGGATCTATGTACATGGACACCACGGTCTCTCTGCTCATCTACACTTCCAAGAATCTTACCATTAGCTCAGTACTCTTTATTCCTGTTACTCTTTCAAAAGTGAATCACCTCACACTTTTCTGCATTAAACTCCATTTGCCACCTCTGAGCCCAGCTCTGCAGCTTACCTAAGTCCCTCTCTAACCTACAACATCCTTTGACACTATCCACAACTCTACCAACCTTAGTGTCATCTGCAAAGTTACTAACCCATCCTTCTATACCCCTATCCAGGTCATTTATAAAAATGATAAACAGCAGTGGACCTAAAACAGATCCTTGCAGTACACCACTAGTAATTGAGTAACTGGAAAAAGTGTAGAAAGAGAGTTATTAGTATGAAGATGGGGTAGAGAGATGTCTGTACAGAGTGTAAATACTTACCTTATTATCATCTCCAAGCCCAGCGGGAGGATAAATTATGCTATTCATTCCCGTCAAGCAGAAGTTTAATTTAGATAAATGTGAGGTGCTGCATTTTGGAAAGGCAAATCAGTGCAAGACTTATATACTTAAAGATAAGGTTCTGGGAGTGTTGCCAAACAAAGAGACCTTGGAGTGCAGGTTCATAGTTCCTTGAAAGTAGAGTCGCAGGTAGACAGGATAGTGAAGAAGGTGTTTGCTTTGCTTTCTTTTGTTGGTCAGAGCACCGAGTATAGGAGTTGGGAGGTCATGTTGCGGCTGTACAGGACATTGGCTAGGCTACTTTTGGAATATTGCGTGCAATTCTGGTCTCCCTCCTATTGGAAGGACATTGTGAAACTTGAAAGGGTTCAGAAAAGATTTCCAAGGATGTTGCCAGGTTTGGAGGATTTGAGCTATAGGGAAGGGCTTAATTGGCTGATTCCTTGGAGTGTTGGATGCTGAGGGCTGACTTTATAAAACCATGAGGAGTGTGGATAGGGTAAATAGACAAGGCCTTTTCGCTGGGTGGGTGAGTCTAGAACTAGAAGGCATAGGTTTAAGGTGAGAGGGGAAAGATTTAAAAAGAACCTAAGGGGCAACTTTTTCACACAGAGGCTTGTGCATGTTTGAAAATGAGCTGCCAGAGGAAATGGTAGAGGCCAGTACAATTACAACATTTAAAAGGCATCTGAATGGTTATATGAATAGGAAGGATTTAGAGGGATATGGGCCAAGTGCTGGCAAATTGGACTATTAGGTTAGGATATCTAGTCGGCATGGATGGGTTGGACCGAAGAGTCTGTTTCCTGACATGTAGTTCATTGACTGACAATTCAATTTGGCACATCCGTAGTTATACGGTGATTTTATATCATACGATAGGATTAACAATTATGATGTGTGGGCAGATGGTAATGATTCTATCAACTTACTACATTGTTTGATTTGGAAGAATGTCTGCAATACTACAAAAAGAAACTCTGTGTTCTTGTGATGCTCTTAATGATTGAAAGCAATCTAGAAGAAATTTGGGAAAAACAAGACACTAGAAGGAGATTACGATAATGTTAAGGAATACTGTGTGGTGTTGCAGTCACCATACTGTCCTTTCACCTCTGGGATTTAGACCTAAATCTAAACCTGGAATGAAAATCTTCTCCCTTTGTTTGATGTATGAATCATAGAATCCCTACAGTGTGGAAACAGGCCCTTTGGCCTGTTTGGTAAGTCCGCACCAACCCTCCGAACAGTAACCCACCCAGACCCATTCCCCCTACCCTATATTTATCCCTGACTAATGCACTTAACACACACATCCTGAACACTATGGGCAATTTAGCATGGCCAATTCACCTGACTTGCACATCTTTGGACTGTGGGAGTAAACCGGAGCACCCGGAGGAAACCCACACAGACACAGGGAGAATGTGAAAACACCACACAGACAGTCACCCAAGGCTGGAATCAGAACCAGGTCCCTGGCACTGTGAGGCAGTAGTGCTAACCACTAAACCACTGTGCTACCCTGAATCCTACCTGAAACTAGAATAGCCATTCTCAATCCAGTCCTGCAGGGTGTGGTCACAGCACAAGAAAACCCAAAATGTGGTAAAGATTGGCACTTCATTGGCAATCTAACACTTGAAAGTGTTAGATATGGACAATAGTGATCTAGTGTTCATGCTATATTTCGTCAATATTCTTTCTCATCAGAATATTGAGTGCAGTGTAACATGAGCTGCCTATTTACTTTCTCCTGCTTCACGTGTCTGCCAAAGATCCATTTCACCCTCACAGTAGGTAAAGAAATTTCACTGAACCATGAACGATAGGTTCAGAAATCCTGCTGCCCCTGAGCTAAGTTAATGTCAAATGCTTGAAAAAGCATGTTGAATTTTTGTAGCACTTCTCATTAGCTTGGGTTATCCCAGAGCACTTCACAACAAATGATGTACTTTGGAAGTGTAATCATTGATGCAGTGTATGAAAATACACCAAACAATTTCAGCACAGCAAAATCCTACAAACGGTAATGTGATAATGACTACATCATGTACTTTTAAGTGATGTTGATTAGGGTACCACGGCTAACCTCCCTGTTCTTCGTTCAATACTTCCCATTTATATTACATTCACCTTAGAGAAGGCAAACAAAGCCTTGATTTAACATCTCTCTGGACAATCAGCCACCTCCAACAATACAGATAACCCTCAGTACTGCCGGACTGTCAACAAAATTATATTCTGAAATATCTGGAGAGAGGCTATAAACAACAGTCTTCTGATCCTCAGTTGGCAGTATGATCATCTAGGTAAAAACAATGACTGCAAATGCTGGAAACCAGATTTTGGATTAATGGTGCTGGAAGAGCACAGCAGTTCAGGCAGCACCCAACGAGCAGCTCGTTGGATGCTGCCTGAACTGCTGTGCTCTTCCAGCACCACTAATCCAGAGTATGATCATCTGAGCAAAGGCAAATATCTAATGTGCTAACTGGAGCTCTCAGAAACAGATGCCAAAAACAGAGATATGTAGACAAGTCAGCAGTTTCAGTATATAGTATCTGCCTGCCAAATCACAAATTGATGTTAGTTACACACTGAAAGGCAAAAGATTGATCTCTTTAACTAGTTATGTTGACTTCTTCTTTGATGAGAGCACTGAATTGTTGTTCAACACAGTAGACACTACCTAGCTGTCTCTGGATTGCATTAGCCCCTTAATGATATCATTACATGCTGTGACAACTGACTTGTTTTAATATCTTTTTCAACAGTTTCCAGGAACTAAGCAATGTTCTTCTCAGACGTTAATACAAGCAGATAAAGTAAGATGATAGAGCTATTTTCTAATCAACTTGTTCTCAGATGTTATGACTCACCTCTAGAGCAGTTGAGACTTCAGCCCAGGCAGAACCTGCTCAAGTGAGGTGGTAAACACTTAGTTACAGATGCAAAGAAAAGGCACTGCTTAATCCCATTTAAAATCACACATTCTGACTTTAGTTTTAAGAAGTCAGTTATGAATGATGAAGTCCTTTGTTTTATTTCAACCTGATGCTGTGTTTACACCATTCTGCTCGTAGTGATGCTGCAACACTTCTCCTGGACAGAGGGTGGAGATGTCTTCATGGATAGGTTCCAAAGTAACGAAGGGTGAAAATGTTCACAGCAATTGCATGTGAGTGAAATAGCTTATGATGGATTTTAATTGAACACTGGGTTACAACACTACAGGCAAATTCCTGCCCAAGATTGGTATAAATTAAACATACCAATACAGGATACTTTAATATTGATTTGGTGCCTTGTGGTACACCAGGATAGATTTTTTAAAAATCGTTCTCAGGATTTGAGTGTCATTTATTGTCTATCTCTGATTATGCTTGAGAAGGTGGTGGTGGACTCCAAGTCCAGTGATTTTTGGACATGCAGAGAACAGATTAGAGATGGTCTGAGATTGAAATCACTTGTAGATCAGACCTGGTTAGCAGTTCCCTAAAAATGAGAGCAATGAACTTGCTGAGGTTTTATAACAGCTTCAGGTCTCTTTTACAGACACCTTTTAAATGGAATTTAGATTCACAAGTTGTCATGATGGGATTTAAACTCAATACAACCACTCAACAAAGGGCTGTTGTGCAGTGGTAGTGCCCCAGCTCCAACCCAGAAGCCCTGGGTTCCACCTTATCCAGAGGTGTGTTATAGTGTGTCTGAACATTGGAAATATTTTCCAGTCAATCTGTATTACACACTGTGCAGGTGGAATTTGAAACTAGTCCTCCTGCCTCACAGATAGGGACAACACCACTGTGCCACAACACTCTATTCATCAGTGGGACTTTTATTTTAAACAGTGGTGAATAGTTTTACTAAGGTCAAGACAACTGTGCAATATTATCAGAAGAAAAAAAGGTAGATCTTACAAATTAGGAACCAATCCCGGCATTTTACAAATTAGCCCTCTATGACACACCTCTGGAATAGAATCCTTAACAGTGTGTAAACAGGCCCTTTGGCCCAACAAGTCCACATCTACCTTCTGAAGAGTAGCCCACCCAGACCCATTTTCCTACCCTATTACTCTACATTTACCCCGATTAATGCACCTAACCTACACACCCCCAAACACTATGGGCAATTTAGCATGGCCAATTCACCTAACCTGGACATCTTTGGATTGTGGGAGGAAACCGGAGCAAACTCACGCAGACATGGGGAGAATGTGCAAACTCCACACAAACAGTTCTCCAAGTTGGATTTGAACCCGGGTCCCTGGCACTGTGAGACAGCAGTGCTAATCACTGAGCCACAGTGATATTGAACCCTGTCCTCCGGGCACAGAGATAGGGGCATACCACCAGTGAGACGCTATTCTTTAATAAACCTGTTCAGATGTGGTTTGACATACCCCTAGAGTGAGACTTGAACTAGGGCCTCCTGGTTCCACAGTAGTGACATTAACAATGTGCTCAAAAGCCCTATTATTAATTAATATTTTTCAATCAACCCGTTATGACATACCTCTAGCGAAGATGAAATTTCAATTCAGGCCCAGAAGATGCTATCACTATGCCATGAAAGACTATTCACCAGTGAGAAATTCTTCATCAAAATGCTACTACACATCTCTGGAGCAAGCTGACTTGAACCCCAGGACTTCTGGCCTAGAGGTAGGGAACATCGCCAGTGATAAAGCTGTTTTCCGATAAACCTGATCAGAGATGTTATCACACCTCTAGAGTAGGTGGGACCTGGGACTTGTAGCTCAGACAGGGGGACACTACCACTGTCAGATTTGAGTTCTAATCTACCTGTTCGGCGATATTATGACACATTTCTGCAGCAAATGGTTCTTGAATCCCGGTTCAGAGGTAGGGACACCACCACCTAAACGCTTCCCACCGGTTTCCTGATTGTGTGGATGATATCTGGCATATTGCACACTCTTCAAGACAATTTCTGTCTCTTTCTCTCTCCCGGCTTTTTCCTCTCACGCACTTTATTTCCTTACGGTAGAATGCTGACTGGCTCCTTTAACCAGGAAAGGGAAAATAAAAGCCAGGCCAGCTCACTGATTCCTGGTTCCTTTACGAGGTAAAAACAATGACTGCAGATGCTGGAAACCAGATTCTGGATTAGTGGTGCTGGAAGAGCACAGCAGTTCAGGCAGCATCCAAGGAGCTTCGAAATCGACGTTTCGGGCAAAAGCCCTTCATCAGGAATGGCTTTTGCCAGAAACGTCGATTTCGAAGCTCCTTGGATGCTGCCTGAACTGCTGTGCTCTTCCAGCACCACTAATCCAGAATCTGGTTCCTTTACGTCAAACACCATCCCACAGTGACTGTTCAAAATTTACCAAGCTCCCGGGACCCCTGTACCCCATATCCCACAAACTGCTGGGCCCCCACTCAGTGGGTTTCGGTCCGATCACACACTTCACAGTATCCGCACGATCCTCTGTGTGTGTGTAATTATCTCAAACATTGCAAGTGTGGCCTTTGCTGTTCGCTAAATAATTCGTTAGTTACCATTGTCGTGAGTCGGTGTGGGATCTATTGTTCCCTCACAGTTTATCCGTTTGA
Organism: Chiloscyllium plagiosum; assembly: GCF_037043375.1. Classification (NCBI taxonomy): domain Eukaryota; kingdom Metazoa; phylum Chordata; class Chondrichthyes; order Orectolobiformes; family Hemiscylliidae; genus Chiloscyllium; species Chiloscyllium plagiosum. The sequence continues at coordinate 19,394,198 of NW_028270168.1, forward strand.
TATGAGAGATTTAACGAGCAATATTATTAACAGAACTGTAAACCGGAATGAAAAAAAAATCGTTTTGTTGCTTGACTTAGATTCAAGGTGGTCTTAGATATAAACAAGAGTACAATTTGGGGGGGGGGGGATTTTTTTGACGGGGGAGACAATGTCAGGATCTAAGGGAAGAGCTAATCACAATCATTAACTAAATAACTAGTCGGAATAGTTAAAAGAGATGCAGAGAATACTGTGAAGATTACAGGTTTTAGTGTTCTTTCTCCACCCCCTCCCAATTAGTGCTGGCTGTAGTGGCAGATTTATTCATATATTGACAGAAATGGATGGTGAGGGGGAATCCTCATTCGCTTCTGGACAACGGTCTGCGCGCCAGACATCATTAAACCGTTGTTGTTTTAATCTCAGATTTGTTGAATGTTTCTAGACAATCCCCATCTCAGATTTTCAGCAGTGCTCCTTCATCACCTCCTTTCATCCAAGTAGCCGTGAACAAAGTGGATTTTAATTTGATTCAGCGCGTTTATTTCTGAAGGGAATTGCGTTTTGATTTTGAATTACTCTCAATAAGTGAGACCCTGGCGGGGAAATATCAAAGTAGCCTCAATTAGATCTCTGATTCGGCAGACACAGTCCCCCGGGACACAACGAGCGGGGGCGACAGCCGACAACTTTATTTTGAGGCGACCCGAATTTCAGAAACTGAAACTCGAAGGTCTGGGGGCGGGGAAGCAGGAACACCAGCAGTTCGAAAACTCGTTAACTCTTCAACAATTCCTTCCGAGATCTCACTTCACTCAAGGAGTTTCGGTAGTGGGGTGGGGGTAAATCAGAGAAAGAGAAAAAAAAATCACTTGTTTTCGTTATTCCCAGAAAGTACACTCAGCATCACGTCCCAGAACATGCACTTGAAGGCGGGAAACCATAAATGACGAGTCTGCCAGGAAAAGCGAGGAGTCACTCTTACTATCATCCGTCAGGCAGTTCCAATGGGCTGCTGGGTGGAAAAGTCCACAGTGGTCCCAGCGACAAGTTCGTCTTTCACTTTAACATTCCCTGTTAAAGTCCACCCGCTATCGAATCACATGTCTGTTCAGTGAATTTCCCGCTCAGCCTCTTTCACTCATCTCCTCCTGATCTGGTAACAGAAACATAAAAAGGAATAGATCATTCGGCCCATCGAGCATGCTCCGCAATTCGATGTGATTACTGGCAATCCGAGAATCTCAATGACGTAACTTGATTCTCTCCTCGTGCCTCTTAATGCCATTAAGCGTCCACAAATATATTTCTTTCTCTCACTTGACCTCCATAGTGTTATGTGATAGAAAATTGTACAGGGGGTGGAGTTTAAAAACAGGGAGGTTATGTTGCAGTTGTACAGGGTGCAGGTGAGGCCACACATGGAGTACTGTGTGCAAATTTTGTCTCCTTACTTGAGAAAGGGTGTATTGGCACTGGAGGGGGTGCAGAGGATGTTGATTCTGGAGTTGAGAAGCATGCCTTATGAGAAAACTGGGACTGTACTCATTGGAATTTAGAAGAATGAGGGATGATCTTATAGAAACATAAAAAATAATGAAGGGAATAGATAGTATAGAAGCATGGAGGTTGTTTCCACTAAAACTAGGAGGCAAAGTCTCAAAATAAGGGGGAGCAGATTTAGGACTGAGTTGAGAAGGAACTTCTTCACCCAAAGGGATATCAGGTCTGTGGAATTTCCTGCCCAGTGAAGCAGTTGAGATTACCTTGTTGAATGTTTTCAGACAGATATAGATTTTTGAATAGTAAAGGAATTAGGGGTTATGGTGAGCAGGTGGGGTAAGTGGAGCTAAGTCCCTGAAAAGGTCACCCTTCTTCTTCTTCAATGGGCCAGCTGGTCTACTCCTGCTGCTATTTCTTATGTTCATCACATAAGGCCATAACATAGAGGAGCAGAATTAGACCATTCAGCCCATCAAGTCTGCTCCACCATTCAATCACAGCTGATATGTTTCCCTACTCCATTCTCCTGCCCTCTCCTCATAGCCTTTGATCACCTTACTAAGCAAGAACCTCTGAGTTGGCCAAAACCTGAACACCTTCTTCTCTTAAATATTTGTTCTAGTCATGAGAAGAACTGAGGGTATAATTTTCACTTGAGTTGTGCACAAAACTGAATAATCAACAATTTGTCTTTTCCACAATGGGAATGAAAATGTAATGATGGGTAAAACAAATGTCCAATTTGCTATTATTGTAATCCTTCCCTTGTTTCTCTTGACTTTCCTGGTGACTGGAGCCTCTCCTCTCTGATAATCAATCTCAATGAATATCTAGTGCACTTGCTTCAGGGCTTTGGCATCCTCCCTCAAATAGACTTCCCTTACTTTGCACAATATTCTAAAGGCAACTTTATCAATGCAGTTACTAAGACCATAAGGCTGTACAATACAGAGCAAGAATTAGGACCAATGGGCAATCAAGTCTGCTCTGCTATTCAATCATGGCTGATTTGTTTCTCAACCTCATTCTCCTGTCTTATCCCCATAGCCCTTGAGCCCTGTACTAATCAAGAACCTATCTGTTTCTGTCATAAATACACTCAATGACTTGGCCTCCATAGCCCTCTGCAGCAATGAGTTCCACAGATTCACCATCCTCTGTCTGAAGAAATTCCGCCTCATCTCTGTCCTAAAGGATCATCCCTTCACTCTGAGGCTGTGCCCTCATGTCCTAGTCTCTCCTACTAGTAGAAACATTTCCTCCATGCCCACTGTATCCAGACCTCTCAGTATTTTATAAGTTTGATTGAGATCACTTTTCAATCATCTAAACTCCAGTGAATATAAGCCTTCTGAACCCAATCTCTCCTGAAACGCAAACCTGCATTTTTATGAAACAGTTTAGTGAACTGTGCTGTGCTCCCTCTATGGTGAATATGTCATTTCGTCAGTAAGGAAGCCAAGCCAGCACAACAATATTCCACATATAGCCTCGTCATGACATCCTTGCTCCTGTACTTAAATCCTCTTGTAATGAAGGACAAAAATCATTTGCCCTCCTGCCTTCCATTCTCTTTCAGCACCTGCATGTAAAGAGTATCTTTAAGATCATAATATGTCCACACCTCTTCCCAGGAGCTATTATCAAGAAAAATTTGAAACCGAGCCATTTCAGGAGATGTGTACAATATATTAGGACAGGTGACAAGGTAGATTTTGATGTGTCTTCAAGGAAGAGAGAAGTAGAGAGGCTTTGGGATAGAATTCAGAGTTGAGACCAAGGCTGTTGAGGGCAATATTGTAGGGGTTGGACAGCCTTGCAGGACTGGTGGACATTATAGAAATATCCAGGAAATGGGGAGGGAATAGAAAACGAGAATGAGAACTTTAAAGCAGTGGTGTTACCAGACATGGAGTCAATATAGATTAGCGAGCAAAGCAGTGATGGGTAAATGGAACATTGTATGGATTTGAATATAGTGTTTCAGATGAACTGAGGGTAGAAAGCTTGGCCACAAGAGGATTACAAGAGATGCATGAGGATAACTGTTTGTTTTTCTCTCTTAGCTGCCTGAAGTTTGAATACAAATCTGTTTCTAATGAGCGTCCATATTGCTCACATTAACTTTAGACCTGATGTGAGGGAGAGAAACCTTAGCACTGTTTCAGAAACATAATTCAAAACTGGTACAGTATTGAATTGCTAACTACAAGCAACATATTTTTATTTTTTCTGATAACAATAAATTCTAAAGACATCAGTCACATTTATATAAAATACATGCACAATGTTGAATGGTTATAATGCTCTCCTTTGTAGATTAGATTCCCTACAGTATGGAAACAGGCCCTTCGGCCCAACCAGTCCACACCGACCCTCTGAAGAGTAACCACCCAGACCCATTTCCCTCTGATTAAGGCACCTACCACTATGGGCAATTTATCATAAACAATTCACCTGACCTGCACATCTTTGGACTGTGGGAGGAAACCGGAGCACCCGGAGGAAACCCACGCAGACACAGGGAGAATGTGCAAATTCCACACAGACAGTCACCCGAAGCTGGAATCAAACCTGGGACTCTGATGCTGTAAGGCAGCAGTGCTAACCACTGAGCCACTGTGCCACCCTAAAGCATGGAAAGAAAGTCATAACTTCACCATCCTTCTGTTTAATTTGCTGCCTTATACGCAATTGTGGAAGGCCTGATCTTTTGCAAGTTTCAGATGTGCAAACTTCACAACAGAAATCAGACAGTGAAGCAAAGAACAATTGCATTTACATAGAATAGTTCATGATCTCAGCATGCCCAATATATTTTACAGGCAATAAAGTCATTTTTTGAAGTATAGTCACAGTTCTTTTTTTAGGAAAGGTCGCAGAAACTTTATGTACAGTATCACGTACAGGGTCAAAGAGAAAACTTCCCTGCCTTTCTTTACAATAATAACATTGGATCTTTTGCATTCATCTGAGCAGGCAAAGACAGCCTCACTTTATTGCTTTATTGAAGAGTTAACCTATGACAGTGCAGCACTCCCTCAATACTGACATTGCAAGTGTCCACTTTGATGACATGCTCAAGTCCCTATCATTTCAATCACATGACAGTATAAAGTTCAAACAATACGTTCAGTTCTAAATATTTGTTTTGGAGGATGCTGGATCACCTTTCTCACTAATATCACTGCAATTCATTTCCAGGATTTGTTATAATCTCAATAGAAACCTACAACTTGTAAAAAATAATTTCCTAAACAACCAATGGAAATATTTGAAGGATAAGATTTCATGTTTTAAGAATTTACTGTTACAAACAAACTAAAGTCAACATTGTTAAAACATTAACTAATAAACAAGTTATATAATGTATTTTCATATGAACAAACTAGCCCAGTCAAATTATGTCAGACAACTTTGTTAGCTTCGTAACAGAAATGTTTGAAAACCTCAGGAGGTCTGGCAGCATCTGTGGAGAGAACTCAAACCTAATGTTTTAGATCCAGGGACCCCACTTCAGAACTGATGGTGGCTAGGAAAAGGTTGTTTTTTTTTAATGCAGAAGATAGGGTGGGAAGGAGGGTAAGGAGTTAATGATAATTGGAGATTGAGCCAAAAGAGAGAGAAGAACAGTTGGATAGACAAAGGAGTGGATAATGCTCAGCCTAGGAGAATGAATAGCTGCTAATGAAGACTATTAGTGACTAACAAGGTGTTGTGTGTAGTAACAGACCATGTGATAACAAGGTCTGGTAAGGGTGGGGAGAAAGTGAGGTCTGCAGATGCTGGAGATCAGAGATGGAAATGTGTTGCTGGAAAAGCGCAGCAGGTCAGGCAGCATCTAGGGAACAGGAGAATCGACGTTTCGGGCATTAGCCCTTCTTCAGGAATTCCTGAAGAAGGGCTAATGCCCGAAACGTCGATTCTCCTGTTCCCTAGATGCTGCCTGACCTGCTGCGCTTTTCCAGCAACACATTTCCATCTCTGGTAAGGGTGGGGGTTAGGGTAAGGGCATGGGAGAAGGTGGCTCAAGCCCTAAAATTGTTGAACTCAGTATTGAGTCCAGAAGGCTGTAGAGTTCACAAGTGGAAAATAAGGTGCTTCGTTGGAGCACTGCAGCAAGCCTGAGGCAGGGATGTTGGCCAGGGAACAACGCGCTATGTTGAAGTGGCAGGCAACTGGAAGCTCATGGTCTTTTTGGCTCAGAATGTGTTCTGCGAAATGGTCACCCAATCTGCACTTTGTTTCCCCAATGTAGAGGAGACCACATTGTGAGTGAATGCAGTAAATGAGATTAAATGAAATGCCGGTAAAATGCTGCTTCACCTGGAAGGGGTGTTTGGGCCCTTGTGTAGTGAGGAGGGAGAAAGTAAATGCACAAGTGTTACACCTTCTGTGTTGCAGGGGAAGGTGGTGTGGGGCTGTGGGAGTGGTGTTGGGAGTGAAGGAAGAGCGAACCAGGCTGTCCCAAAGGGAACTGACCCTGACGACAGCTGACAAGGGAGGGGAGGGAATATGTGTCTAGAAGTGGCATCCTGCTGGAGGTGTTGGAAAATGTGGCTAATGATCCTCTGGATGTGGATGTTGGTGGGATAGTAGGTGAGGACAAGGGGAACCTTTTTGTTGTTGAGGGAGGGAAGGGGGGCGTTTGAGGGCAGAATTGCAGGAGGTGAGGGCCCTGCCAACCATGGTGCTGGAAAATCCTCAGTTAAGGAAGAAGGTGGATATTTCGCAGCCCCCCTTGTCTTTAGCTTTACTTATAGCAGACGTTTAGCATTACAGGAATGGGCTCACCCGAAACATTGACATCTCCACTTCCTGATGCTGCCTGGCTTGCCAGGCTGGTGTTTTTCCAGCCTCCTGCTTGTCTACCTTGGATTCCAGCATCCGTAGCCTTTTGTCTCTAACAATGTTAGTCCTAGCCGTCCAGCAGGTTCACTTCCCCTGCTGCATTAGAATGAAATTTACAAAGTCCTGTGAAAGCTTTTCCACTCAGCCTGAATCTTCCAACCCCAACTTCCATCAACAACACTTATCTGCCTAGCTTGGCTTCCCTTTGTTCATCAAATTGCTAGAAGTCAGATCTTTCCCTTCAAAAGGAAAATTAATTTTTGCTCCTTTACTACCTGTCTCTAGCTGCGTGCACCTCACAGTTTGAGCTGTCCCTTTACTGTGACTTACCGGGGAAAGATATGCAAACTATAATTTGATTTCAATAGGCTTCTGTTTAGAATTTTACTCCTTTGGCAACCAAGCCACATTGGCTTGTCTCTGAATGGTGGGGTGTCTTTTATGAACTCATGATTCCCCTTTTCAAAACTCCCTTCCACCTAAAAGAAGACATTTTAAAATCATAAAAACGAAAGAACTGCGGATGCTGTAACTGTTTAATTGCTGGATCTGTGGAGAGAAATTAAAGTTAACATTGTGGGTTGAGTGACCCTTCTTCAGAATAGTTTTCAGCAATTTCTATTTTAAAATCACATTGTACAGACTAGTGTTTGTATCAGAATTCAAAGTTTAACTCACATTAAGACCTTCTCAATCATCATCAAAGAAGAAAACATGCTTGCATTTCATTTAATTTAAGTTTTTATGGTTTATCATCAGTTTAAGTGATTCAAAAACTTCAAATTTTATGTTGGAACTTCTCAATGATGAGCACAGTTTAAACGTTAAATCATTATTTACAGGAGTGGTAACTTTTTAACCAAACGGATGAGGAGACAACTAAGGATTTAGTTCAAAGAACCTTTGAAAGGAGAAAGTCAGGTACATTAATTTTAATAAAACATCTCACCTGATATATTTAAGATGATATTAGGTAAGTACATGAAGGCAGTTAGGAATAGGAAGGTATGCTGAGAGTGTGTTGCTGGTTAAGCCCAGCAGGTCAGACAGCATCCGAGGAGCAGGAAAGTCGATGTTTTGAGCCAGAGCCAGAACGTCGACTTCCCTGCTCCTCAGATGCTGCTTGACCTGCTGTGCTTTTCCAGCAACACACTCTCAACTCTGATCTCCAGTATCCGCAGACCTCACTGTCTCCTAGGGAGGTATACTGATGAGGCTTGTGTACAGCATAAAACTGGCCAGAACCAGTTTGAATTCTTTTTTAAACTGGAAATTCTATATCTTGCAGAAACTGCCCTCTCAGACACTGACAATCCAGCTGTGTATTTTAAGCATTCAATTTTTAAAAATTGGTCTCTTTCAACATCTTTCTGTGAGAGGCACACTATTTACAAGAGGTAATTATTCATTCATGAAATACTAAACAAGATAAATTGAGCAGTTGGATGAGTAATATTCAGACTGGTGGTTAAACACACGTTATCAGCTGGTGAGTATGTTTTGCAAGCTTCATGGAGCTGACTGTCGGTGGTATGGGGGTGGAAAAACAGATAATCATCCCACACCAGTACTGTACTAAAAATACATATGAAAGCATCAGTCTCAACCACAGGTAGAGTGGTGCAGTCAGGATGTTACCAGAACTCAGAAGTTATAACGAATGGAAAAGACCAAACAGATTGGAGTTCCTAACAGCAGTCTTTAAAATGATAAATCATTTCAGTAGGATTGGGCTAGAGAAAATGTTTCCATTCAGGTCAGATTTAAATGTAATAAATTTAGGATAGAAACTCATAAGTCTGACAGGGAATTCATGAGAAGTACTTTTTCTCAGAGAATATTTAGAATGTAGCATTGGCTGTCTCATGGAATAATTGAGGCAGAAATTATAGATGCATTCAGGGGAAGCTAGAAAAGCACATGAAAGAGAAAGGAATAGAAGGATATACTGATATAGTTAAAGGAAGAGGGTGAGAGGAGGAGCTTATGGACAACAGATACTGACCTGTGGAACTGGTTGCGCTAAATGGTGTGTAATTTTGCCATACATTCAATGTAATGATCTCCTGCTCTCCCTAAGAAATCAACATAATACATGAACTCCCTTTTCAGATATTAACAGTCCAGCTGAGACTGACAGACTAACACAGAGGTAGACACAGAGATGGATAGATTTCTATTTACTGTTCAAGGGTTGTGGAGATAGGGCAAGAAAATGGCTTTGAGGTAGATAATCAACTATGATTAGAATGGTGGAGCAGGCTCAAATGGCCTACTCCTACGTCCATGTTCCTAATCCCATCAGAAGTTTTCCCACTATAGGGTTGACATAAACTCAACTTACTTAAATAGGCATTTCACTTAATCTCTGTTATAATAATGAGGGAGTGGGACAAACTCAAGATGTAAACATTACTGACAAGGTTGGCACCTTTTGTCCATCTTGAGTTGCCCTCAACAGCTCAGTAGTGGGCCACTTTCTTGACCCCTGCAGTCATGTGATGAAAATGTTCTGAAATTGTTGTTATACAGAGAGCTCTAGGATTTAGAGTTGAACAGTGTGTTGCTGGAAAAGCACAGCTGATCCGAGGAGCAGGAGAGTCGACGTTTCAGGATGCCAACTTGCGGGTTGTTTCAGAGAACCAACCCCACCACCCTGTGGCTGAACACTTTAATTCCCCCTCCCACTCCACCAAGGACATGCAGGTCCTGGGCCTCCTCCACTGCCAAACCATAAACACCTGATATCTGGAGGAAGAAAGCCTCATCGTTCGCCTTGGAACCCTCCAACTACATGGGATCAATGTGGATTTCACCAGTTTCCCCATTTCTCCTCTCCCCACCTCATCCCAGTCCCAACCTTCCAACTCGGCATCGCCCTCTTGAACAGTCCTATCTGTCCATCTTCCTTCCTATCTATCTGCTCCACCCTCCTCTCCAACCTATCACCATCACCCCCACCTTCATCTACCTACCGCATTCATGAGCTATCTTCCCCCCAGCCCCATGCCCTTCCCATTTATCTCTCAGCTCCCCAGCCCCCAAACTTCATTCCTGGTGAAACATCACCTGACCAGTTGTACTTTTCCAGCGCCGCACTCTTTGATTCCGATCTCCAGCATCTGCAGCCCTCACTTTTTCCTAGCTCTAGGATTTAGGCTCTACAATGTAAAAGAACAGTCAGTATATCTCAAAGTCTAGATGGTATAAGACTTGGATGATCTGGTGTTCCCATTGCATTAATTCTTTTGTCCTTTCAGTTGGTTTTTAGTTTCCTGGTGCTATTCCAGTAACCTTGGCAAGATCTGTTCAGTGATTTAATAGATAGCATAGATTGCAAACATGATGGAACAATGATAGAAGAAAATTGATGTTACTGTTATGGTTTTGCAATAGAGATCCAATCATTATTTGACACACTATACTGAAACTTAATTTTATCGTGTTGATATCAAATTTGAAAAGAACAGAAATTACGAAAGAAACATATCTTCATATGACATATATTTGAGTCACAGAAACATCTCAAAGGGATGACACAGAATGGATGACTTTGAAATTTTATCACGATCATTATCATCTGATACAGATAAGATTCAAATTCGGCATAGGGTCTTGTATAATCTTGTACACAATACCCACCTGCAACTCCAATTCTCCTACACAGGCAGAGACCTGAGCATGTGGGTGCTGACAGTTAACATCTAATATTTAGTCAGTAGGAGAGGCTACCCACTTTCCAAACATTTCAATTAACCCACAGTAGGTTCACTGAAAATGCTCACCAATTTGAGCATTTTCAATTAACACTCAATTCATGTCTCATGGAAGTTGCATGGAAATAACCCTAAATACCCTCAGAGACTCTCTAAGTAATCTCAGGCCCTGGATTGGAACTGTCTTCAAGAAAAAAGATTGCTTGGATAATAGGACACAGGAAGTAGCGATGGATAATTTCTGTCAAATTGACATGATATACCGAGTTTGCATCACAGGGATTGGTGCTGGGACCTCAACAGTTTACAATATATCTAAGTGAAGTGGAAGAAAGGACAGAAGCTATGGCTACAAATTTACTGATTATACAAAAATAGGCAGGAAAGTACATTGTGAAGAGTTTTTAAAAAATAGTTTAAATACGTAAGTCAAGTTGCGGTAAATTAAGTATGGTGAGAAATTGTCTATTTCAGCAGGAAGAATTGAAAAGAAACATATCTAAGCGGTGAGAGATTGTAGAGCTCTGAGATGCAGAGGAATCTGGGTGTTCCAGTCCATGGATGACAAAAGGTTAAGATACAGGAGGTACGGTGTTTTATTAGGAAAGCTAACAGAATATCATCATTTCGTTCAATGGGATTCAATACAGAAGTGGAGTACTTATGCTTCAGTTAATGAGCCGATGAGACCACATTTTGAGCACACTGTTATCACTTTATTTAAGGAAGGGACGTATATGCATTAATAGTCATCCAGAGAATGTTTGTTAGACTAATAACTGGAACAAATTAAGGAAGGCCGGGCGAGCTAGGCTTGCATCCGCTCAAGTTTAGTAGAGTAGGAGATGACTTAATTAAAATATATAAGATTTTGAGGTGTCTTAACAGGATAGATGTGGAGGGGATGGATGAATCTAGAATTAGGAGTCACGATTTAAAAATCAGGGGTCATCATTTAAAACAGAGATGAGGTGACTTTTTTTTCTCTCGAAGGGTCTTGAGTCTGTGGAACTGAAAATGTGGTGGAACCAGAGTACCTTGAATATTTTTAAGGCAGAGTTGGATGGATTCTTGTTAAGCAGGAGGGTGGGAATGTGGATTTGAAATTACAATCAGATTGACCATGATCATATTGAAAGGAGGAGCAGGCTTGAGGGGCCTAATGACCTCCTCCTACTCCTTGTTCATACATTTATGTGATATGTTGACTAAGCTTTAAGCTTTACAGTTGTACATTTACAAATTTTAAGCAGCACTAAGTTGAATAACCAGTAAGGTATTTTAAGGGTTTTAGCCAGGACTCTAGGCACCCACTAATTTTCTTCAAACCTTCATTTGAAGGGCAGAAAATTCTTTCCTTTAGTTTCTAGGATCATTCTGAAGTCTCCACAAATTAAAACATAATCCCCCTTTAGAGAAACTCAGAGACTTCAGCACATGATCGAGATTGAGCTGGTGTTATGCAGAGATGATATTTTTCAGATGTCCCAGTGGTTCCTCTCACATAGATATAAAATATCCCATGGCACTATTTTAAGGAAGGAAAAGCCAATTCCCCCTGATATCCTAGTAATATTTATCGCTTTAACAATATCACTAAAACAAATTGAAGTTTTCATCACTTTACTACATGTGGGAACTTGCTGTGTTTCCTGCACAAGTGACAACACTTCAAAAAGTAATCTACTTGTCTGGAAATCTCTTTAGATGTCCCAGGGTTCCAAAGGGCACTGATCAATTCAAGCCCTTTTCTTTTACTTTTCGACACAGTGCTGTAAATAACTTGGCTGCCGGTGAGGATGGTGGCACATTGGCAATGTTACTAGGCCAGCAATCTAGAATTCCAGGTAAATATCCTGGGGACAAAAGTTCAAACCCCATTGTAGTCAATGCTAAAATTTGATTTCAGTAAAGTTGGTTCAAAAAAACTGGCAGTCACTTAACAGCTGTCAATTTTTGTACAAGCCCATTTGGTACATTTCCTTTTCTCTAAGGGAGGAAATTGGCCATCCTTATGTGTTCTGTCTGGTATGTGACTCTCGACCTACAGGCTCTTAACTGCTGTCTGGGAAGTTAAGGATGGGCATTAAATATTGACATAGCCAGCAATGCCCACATCCAATGAACAAAAAAAAATAGCAATGAAGTTTTTAATGAAAACTCCGCTATCATTTACTGATTATCCTTGATTAAGCTACATGATGTGGTGCAGAGAGTGTATTTTTATTTTCTCTGAATATTTCTATATACCACTTATAAAAATATCAAAGATAGAGTGTAAAAGATTTGACTGGAAGTCAAAAAGTATCCAATTGGGTAATGAAAGAACAGTTTGCTTTCCAATTTGTGTAGGAGGATGGGAAACTGTCAGAATGCAAATGGTCAGAACAGCTGGTGTCTTGGGGAAGAAATGTACGTGTGAAACTCCACGAATATGTCTTCCTGAACCATATAATCATAAAATGTGGCAGTGTGCAGAGGAATGAGTTCAAATGTTGGTGGATGGCACAAACCTTCTAGTCCCGGCAACATCCTTGTAAATCTTCTCTGCACTCTTTCAAGTTCAACAACATCCTTCCTAAAGCAGGGTGGCCAGAGTTAAATGTAATATTCCAAAAGTGGCCTCCCCAATGTTCTGTACAGTCGCATTGACTTGTTTCTGTTAAAACAGGACAGAATTGTGTAGGGTGGCATGGTAGTTCGGAAGTTGGCACTGCTACCTCCCAGTGCCAGGGACCTAGTTTCAATTCCAGCCTTGGGTGACTATCTGTATGGAGTTTGCACAATTTCCCTGTGTCTCTGTGGGTTTCTTCCCATTGTAGAAAGATGTGTAGTTTAGGTGAATAGGCCATATTAAATTGCAAAAGTATCCAGGAATATGCAGGTTGTGTGTATTAGCCATGGGAAATGGGTAGAGGGGTGAGTCTGAGTGGGATGCTTTTCAGAGGGGTGATGTGGACTCAATGGGCCAAATACCCTGCTTCCACACTGTAAGGATCATATGATCTAATTTTTAAAGGTGTCCCACTCCCCAATCATCCTTTTACCTGCGAATAGCTTCCCCCAATCAACTTTTGAAAGCTCATGTGACTATCTGGCTTCCTCTAAAATACATATGTTCTATTTGCCTCAACTAGGTATGCGAATACTGGAGGTATGGTTAGTATGTTTGCAGATGATACATTGAAGGTGTAATGGACACCGAGGTGGGCCACCTTAACGTACAATACAACCTTGATCAAATGGGCTGATGGCCTGAGGAGTGGCAGGTGGAATTTAATTTAGAAAAATGTGAGGTACTGTATTTTGGAAAGGCAATTCAGGGCAGGATTTATACACTTAAAAGTAAGGTCCTGGGGAGTGTTGCCAAACAAAGAGACCTTGAAGTGCAGGTTCATAGTTCTTTAAAAGTGTAGTTATGGATAGGCAGGATAGTGAAGAAGACTTGGTACACTTGCCTATATTGCCCAGTGCATGAGTATAGGAGTTAGAAGGTCATGTTATGGCTGTACAGGACACTGGTTAGGTCAATTTTGGAATACTGCGTGCAATTTTGATCTCCCTGTTATAGGAAAGATGTTGTGGCACTTGAAAGGGTTCAGAAAAAATTTACAGTACAAGGATGTTGCCAGGGTTGGAAGGTTTGAGCTATAGGGAGAGACCGAATAGACTCGGGCTGTTTTCCCTGGACCATCGGCGGCAAAGGGGTGGCCTTACAGAAGTTTATAAAATCATGAGGGGCATGGATATGGTGAAGGAGTCAAAGTCTTTTTCTCAGAATAGGGGAATCCAAAGCTAGAGGGCATTGGTTTAAGGTGAGAGGGAAAAGATATAAAAGGGGCCTAAGGGGTAACGTTTTCATGCAGATGATGGTGCGTGTATGGAATGAACTGCCAGAGGAGTTAGTGGAGGCTGCTACAATTGCAATATTTAAAAGTTAAAAATCACACAACACCAGGTTGTAGTCCGACAAGTTTATTTGGAAGTACTAGCTTTTGGAGTGCTGTTCCATCGTCAGGTAGCTACCCCAGCCCAACACCGGCACCTCCTCAACATATAAAAGGCATCTGGATGGGCATATGAATAGGAAGGGTTTAGAGGATTGTGGGCCAAGTGCTGGCAAATGGGATTAGATTAGGTAAGGATTTCTGACCAGCATGGACAAGTTGGACCAAAGGGTTTGTCTAAGTGCTGTGCATCTCTATGATTCTATGACTCTATTCCATGGCACAGGAGGGTTTCACATTTGAGCCATTCCCTGGTGAAGAATTCCTTTTTGGGTTTATTTGTGATTAGTTTACACAAATAAGGGAAACATCATCTTACCTTTACCCTTCCAAGCAACTTCATAATGGGATTTGCTTCTGTCAGTTCCCCTTCCAGCTTTTTTCTGTCCCTGATAAAAGGATCTAATGTAGGATAATGACAATCCCATCCCTTGTGCCTGTGAGGATCCATTCTGAACTGTTTGACTGATCCCACTCCCCTGCTCTTGCCCGTCATGCAACTCTTTCTCAAGTATTTATCCAAATGTCTTTTGGAAGTTTCTATTGAATGTATCCCCTTTGCAGTGTTTTTCCAGGTTTTAACAACTCCTCGAGTCAAAGAAAGTTTCCTCATGGCTTTTTAAATGATCATCTTAAATCTGGGTCAACCTTTTACTTCGAGGAATAAATCTTGACTCGTTGTGTCTCACTGAGAACAATTTCTCCTTATTGACCAGTCTAATGATTTGTTGTATGAATGGCTCATTCAAACAGGGTTAAAAATCACACAACACCAGGTTATAGTCCAATAGGTTTATTTGGAAGCACTAGCTTTCAGAGCGCTGCTCCTTCATCAGGTGGTTGTGGAGCATAAGACAACTGGCCACAGAATTTATAGCAAACATGCACAATGTCATGCAACTGAAACCTAGATTGGACAGTCATCTTTTGCTACAAATTCTGTGTCTTATGGTCTTATTCTCCACAACCACCTGATGAAGGAGCATCGCTCCGAAATCTAGTGCTTCCAAGTAAACCTGTTGGACTATAACCTGATGTTGTGTGATTTTTAACCTTGTCCACTCCAGTCCAACATTGGCTCCTTCACATCATTCAAACAGCAAAGACCCTCAGCATATTCAGTTGAAAGTGAGTGCAATGAGATGGATGCTGAGGGGTTGAGGGAAGGAGCGGTGGGTTGATTTGCCAGTATCTTGACCCAGAGGTTGACCACCTTCGAGCTGAAGGCGGGAGCTCCAGCTGACCATGCCAAATTGACAAATAGCAAACCGAAATTGCACCTGAGTCACTGCAGCTTGCTCGGAAGAGCCAGGCATCTCCGAACAAACGAAACGCAACCGGCTCCGGTCGTTTTTGGGAGACCTGACGAAACGGAAACAAGTTTCGAACTGGGCTTTGTCATTTCCACACCCACGGCAGCCAGGGCTGTTTGTATTTAGCTAGCGCTCTTCTGGAACCAGGCAACGAACAGGAACCCCTCAGGGAACTCCTTGCGAGCATCTCTTAACATCCAGCTGGAAATTCCAGGTATATTTACGATGACCTTTCTAAATCTTCCCAACTGTCGCAATGCTGTGCATAGAACATTATAAACGACTTAGAAAAATAACTTAAATTAATGGAACGTTAATAATTGACAAACTTTTAAACATACCAAAAAGTTTAATCCGCATAAATTCGTATGACCATGTATTACTATCTTATTTTATTCACTCGTTTTATACCTTTAATTTTGTGTGTGTGTGAAGTTAAGTCCTTTTTGGATGTCTGTCTTTAATTTCTTTGGCCAATTTCGAGACATAAATGGCCCCTCTGTGTTAGGGTTGCATTGCTGACTCTCAGTTTTAATGGCATGGGAAAACTGCTGAAAATGAGCTTGTTGCTTCCCGCGGTGTTTCCAAGATTTCAGCTAAACGTCCCCATTGCTGGGCTATCATTGCCAAATCTAACGGGACCCACAGAATAACCCAAACTTTCGAGGCCTGTTAACAGCAAATCAGGTGTTTAGAAACGAGCGGCGATTAACATTGAAAAATAAAAGTCCCCGGTGTTCGAAATCTGAGATTCTAAATAAAAACAGAAAATACTGGCAGTTTAGCAAATCCTTTAGTGATGACTCAAATAAGACTTCGTTAGACTGGGGAGTGTAGGGGTAACACACTGATACTGATTTGGACATTATGGCAAGGTTTGTTTTATTGTTGATAGCTATTATCCTCTAGCATTTTGATCTTTACTTTCAATTATCCCGAGTCATGTATCACTTAGTTTTGACTGCGCGATCACATTCGTGCTTAGTCACTCTCCAGTTTGTATAGATTGTAAATGATTGCACAAGGAAACTTTCGTTTCTGTCATGATATACCCCGTGTCTTCTGTTAGAATATTGCAGCAAACCCTTTCTAATTGTTTTAATTCTGGGAAGTAGTCATTGATGGTTTATGCTAGTTTGCGTGTGGAGCTGCTTTATCAAGATGAGCAATGCCAAAGGTAGTGCATTATTCTGCTGCTGGACCTGCTAACATGTGGCACAGAGTGCACACAGTCAAATTGTTGTCAACAGGCACATAGAGTTATAGAGTTATACAGCACAGAAACAGAGCTTTTAGTCCAACTCGTCCATACGATCAGATGTCCTAAACTGATCTAGTCCCATTGACCAGCATTTGGCCCATATCCCGTTAAACCCTTCCTATTCAAACACCCATCCAGATGCTTTTTAAATGTTGTATTTGTACCAGCCTCCACCACCCATTCTGGCAGCTCATTCCATACATGCATCACCCTCTGTATGAAAAAGGTGCCCCTTAGGTCCCTTTTAAATCTTTCCCCTCTCACCTTAGACCAATGCCCTCTAGTTTTGGACTCTCCAAAAGAATTTGACAATTCACAGTATCCATACTCCTCATTATTTTATAAATGTCTATACTCAGCCTCCAACACTCCAGGGAAAAAAATGTTGAGGTCAACTCTGTTCTGAAAAAGAGTTATACCAGACTCGAAACATTATTTCTCTTGCCACAGATGTTGCCAGACTTGCTGAGTTTCTCTAGCATTCGCTGTGCTTGTTTCTGATTGCCAGCATCTGCAGTATTTTACTTTTATTCTTCATTCCTGAAGAAGGGCTCATGCCCGAAACATCGATTCTCCTGCTCCTTGGATGCTGCCTGACCTGCTGCGCTTTTCCAGCAACACATTTTCAGCGCTACTTTTATTTGAGGTCAACTACTGTTAGGGAAGAGATGTTACAATTACTTTAAAAAGGGTATATTTACATAATAACTCTACAATGTTCACAAGGTTGGTCATAGTTTCTATTCATTCATGGATCATGGGTATTGCTGCCTTAGTCAGCATTTACTGCCCACTCCTAATTATTCTTCAGAAGATGATAGTGATTCACCTTTTCTGGCCAGTGCAGATTGCTGGGTGTAGGGACATCCATCGTGCTATTAGGAAGAGTACCAGGATTTTGAACCAGTGACAATGAAGGAACAATGATATTGCCCTGAGTCAGATGGTTAGTAGTTGGAAGGTAACTTTCAGATGGTGGTGTCTCAATGCATTATGCTGCCCTTTTCTTTCTAAATGGTACAGGTTGCAGACTTGAAAGGTGTCATGGAAAGAGCAATGAGTGAGTTACTGCAGTTCTTCTTGTAGGTGGTTCACACTGCTGCAACTGTGCACTGATAATGGAGGGAGTCAGTGTTGAAGGTGTTGGATGGGATGCCAATGAAGCTTCGTTGTCATGAATGGTATAAAATGTCTTAAGTGTTGTTGAACCTATAGACCAGTGGATGGTGTTTCATCACAGTCTTGATTTATGCCTTGTAAATGATTCACATTCTTTGGGGAATCAGAAGGCGAGTTACCTCAGAATTCATAGCCTCTGATCTTCTTTTGAGAACAGAATGGCTCATCTAGTTCAGTTAATACATTTGCTATGTCAATCAATTATAAAGTCAATACCACTAACTTTAAATCCATCACCCTTCAAGAAAACCTTGCTTCCTGACCTACCTTCTGAGTAACCCTATTGAATTGCATCAAATCAGATCAAAGAGTGTGGTGCTAGAAAAGTACAGGTGGTCAGGCAGCATCCGAGGAGCAGGAGAGTTGACGTTTTGGAATATCAATTGTCCTGCTCCTTGGATGCTGCCTGACGGGCTGTGCTTTACCAGCACCAAACTCTACCACTCTGATCTCCAGCAATCTGCAGTCCACCTTATCTCTCAATTCAGATCAAGCCTATAATCTGGAGGAGAACATTGTTTGGATGGTTATCTGAGTATGTAGAAAGTAACATTTACTGACACAGAAGGAGAGTGGAGTCAAGCGATTTATGCTGTGTAATGTTTCTCTCCATGAATAAATCCATTCCAAGTAAAGACAGGTTCTCATTTCTTCATTCACCACTGGTTGTCAGAAGTTTAACAAACCCCTCTCCCTGACCGTTCCCCCCCCCCCCTTGAATTTTCTGTGAGCAAAGTCATGGAAAATCAATGCCATAAAACAAACATTATCTGATACAATTTTGGAAATGCTGTCCTCTGATCTGATGTTAAATTGATTTCCTGTCTGCCAGTCCAACAATTTTGGTATCAGATCTTTATAAGAAGGACAACAACAAACTTTCTAATTGCTTTGGTACATATTCCCCTTCCAACAAACAGCTTCATATATGGGTCAATTCATCATTCATTACATTGCTGTTTGCAGGATCTGGTGTGCAAACCAACTCTGATTTCCCTACATGCCTGTTACTTCACATGTTGTGTGTTTAGCATTTTGAGATATTTTTGAAGGATGTGACCAAGGGATTTATAAATGCATTCCTGTCATTGATGGGGAGAACAACTTAGTTTGAAGACTCAGACATTAATGTCGTGTCGGACTGCTTCCTTTACACTGTTTTATTTTGCGTAATCTATGGGAAGGCTGCATGCTCATTATTTAGGACATTAAGAGTAAAAAGAATGTTAGCTCAAATTGGAAAAAGGCAATAAATGGTGGATAAGTGTCACCTCACTTAAAAACGTAGTCTATGAAAGGAGCTAACAACTAAGGCAGATAAATAGTATTGAGATCCTGGGAAAGAATGTGTTTGAGGAAGAGATAATTATCTCCTTGTAGATTATCATGATCTCAGTAGATACTAATGTCCTTCTCAGCTAAACAAGTATTTTTGAAGTGAAGCAACACAGCAAAACTTAGCAACTAATTTTTGCACAACAGGGATCCACGAATTGCAGTGAGTAGATAATCTGCTCATGTTGATAAAGTGACAAATATTACACACGGCACGGGGGGGAGAAATCTTCTGCTGTTCTTTGAAAAAAGACAGTGAGATCGTTTACATTCACCAGAGAGGACAGATGGAACTTCAGTTTAAAGTGCTATTTGAGTATAAGACTGTAATAGGGTCTAATTTTACCTCCGTGTAAGCAAGTGGGTTTTATGTCTCAGTTTTTATTGTAAGTGATGTAGAATGGGTGACTTTAATCTGAAATACTTTACCCTGTTCTGTTTATATGCTTCACCTACTGTCGAAGATCAATATTCCTGTCTTGATCTAGTCTTGGATTAACTAATGAAAGTAAAAAGCTAAAAGGATTGAAAAAGCAAGTACTGTAGAAATTCTATATAAGGGTTGGCATATTTGCAGCAAATTCCTCCAAATTCTGTCTCAACAGTAAAATTAAAATAAATTAATCATAGAATGGTTACAATACAGAGGAGGTCACTTGGTCTATTCAGCTGGGGGCAGACTCTTTACAAGAGTCATTTAGATTGTTCCATCTCCCTGCTAAGAGCTAAGCCTAATTTGTAAAGATAAAATGAGTTTAATAAATGACAAATATTATAAATGTTCATTTCCTAAATTTCATTTCATTATAATCTACAGTAGACTTTGAAGTAGAATCGATTGTCAACAAAACTTAATATGTGGGTGTTGGGCCCCAATGAAAATGATTTACTGCTAAGGCTCTAATTCTTCTTGAATGGAGCTTGATTGTAATCTAATGGTAATTGACATAGAAGATACTTTTGCTCAGTTTCCTACCAGCGTACAAAATAGTATCACATAGAACAACATTGAACCAAATGAATCAGTTGGTGGTTGAGATTCAATCAGCTTATGCCTGTTGTATTAACCATCCAAAAAATGAGTGACAACAGAAAAGAAAATCACATGAGGGAGAAATGTCAGGCTGATTCTCAAACACCAGCATTTTGCTAAAATCTAAGACGAATTTTGCCACCTTCGAATCAAAACATTTTCCAACATGGATGGATGCCTTTTGGCTGATTACAAGCTCCTGTGTAGAACAATCCATTCTTTAGGTGTTTTGCCCTTTGCACTGACCACTGCTGTGCTCACTCATTGAAAGAGTTTCCCAATGAGTTTCATTCCCCTGCCTCTTTCCCATACCTTTACAAATTATTTTGTTCAAAATATCACTTCCCTTTTAAAGGTTCTCATGAATTCTGCTCCCAGCATTACATCTAGTAGAACTTCCCACATATTAACACACTCTGAGTAAAAGAAAATAAATTCCCCAGCAGTTTCCTGTATTCATTTGGTGTGGTCTCAAAATTATGACCTCTAGTTACCCACTCACCAACCAATGACACTAACCATTTTCCTTTTGAGTTGGCCAAAATCTCAACACCTTCTTCTCTTAAATATTTGTTCTAGTCATGAGAAGAACTGAGGGAATAATTTTCACTTGAGTTGTGCGCAAAACTGAATAATCAACAATTTGTAATTTTCACAATGGGAATGAGAATGTAATGATGTATAAAACAAATGTCCAATTTGCTATTATTGTAATCCTTCCCTTGTTTCTCTTGACTTTCCTCGTGACTGAAGCCTCTCCTCTCTGATAATCAATCTCAGTGAATATCTAGTGCACTTGCTTCAGAGCTTTGGCATCCTCCCTCAAATAGACTTCCCTTACTTTGCACAATGTTCTAAAGGCAGCTTTATCAATGCAGTTACAAAGACCGTAAGGCTCTATGATACAGAGGAAGAATTATGACCTATGGGCAATCAAGTCTGCTCTGCAATTCAATCATGGCTGATTTGTTTCTCAATCTCATTCTCCTGCTTATCCCCATAACCCTTGAGCCCCTTACTAATCAAGAGCCTATCTATTTCTGTCTCAAATGCACTCAATGACTTGGCCTCCACAGTCCTCTGCAGACAATGTGTTTCACAGATTAACCACCCTGTAGCTAAAGCAATTCCTCCTTATCTCAGTTTGAAAAGGTTGTCCCTTCATTCTGAGGCTATGCCTTTGGGTCCTAGTCTCTCCTACTAGTGGAAACATCTTCCCCATGTCCACTCTATCCACTCTCAGTATTCAGTAAGTTTCAATCAGATCCCTCGTGCATCTAATCCATATCAAATATAGAGCCAGAATTCTTAAGCATTCCTAATATAGCAAACCCTTCATCCTCAGGATCTTTCTTGTAAACCTCCTCTTGTCCCACCCCAATGCCAACACATCCTTCCTTAGGTAGAGGGCTCAAAACTGCTCACTATATTCCAAATGTGGTTTGACCAGAGCCATATACAGCTTCTGCAGCACAGTCTGTGCCCTTGTATTCTAGCCTCTTGAAATGAATGCTAACATTTTATTTGCCTTCTTAACTGCCAACTGAATCTGCATGTTAACCTTAAGAGAATCCAGAAATAGGACTCCCAAATCCCTTTGTGCTTTAGATTTCCACAGCCTTTTCCTGTTCATAAAATGATCTCCACCTCTGTTCTTCCTACTAAAGTGCATAGCCTCACACTTTCTCACATTGTATTCCATCTAACACCTCTTTGTCCACGTCTAGCCTGTCCAAGTCTGTCTGAACCCTCCCTGCTTCCTCAACAATGCCTGTCCTTCACTTATCTTCGTGTCATCTGCAAGCATAGCAACAATGCCCTCAGTTCCTTTGTCTAGATTGTTAATGTATAACATGAATAGTTATGATCCCAACACTGACCCCTGTGGAGCTCTACTAGTCACTGGCTGCTATCCTGAAAAGAAACCCTTTATCCCTACTCTCTGCCTTCTGCCAGTCAGCCAATCCTCTGTCCATGCCAGTACCTTGCCCTAAAATCGTAGGCTCTTAACTTATTTAGCAGCCTCCTGTGTGCAGCTTGTCAAAAGGCCTTCTGGAAATCCAAATAGATCACATCAACTGGCTCTCTTTCATCTAACTTGCTCATTACCTCCTCAAAGAATTTTAAAGGATTTGTCAGGCATGACCTCTCCTTGATGAAGCCCTGTTTTACTATGCACTTCCAAGTATTCTGCAAACTCATCCTTAAAAATGAACTCTAAAATCTTACCAATGAGGTCAGACTAGGTAGCCTTTATTTCCTGTCTTCTGCCTGTGTCCCTTCTTAAACAGGAGTGTTACATTAGCCATTTTTCAGTCCTTTGGTATGCTCCCAGACTCCAGTGATTACTGAAAGATCACCAACAATGCCTTCACAACCTCTCAGCTATCCCTTTCAGAACTCTGGGATGTAGTCCTTGGCCTGGGTGATTTATCCACTTCAGACATTCAGCTTCCCCAACACCTCCTTAATGATGGCCATTGACTCTGCCCTTGACTCTTTTGAAGTTTTGGTGTGTTGCTAAAGTCTTCCACTGTGAAAACTAATACAAAGTATATATTCAGTTCATTTGCTATTTCTTTGTTCCTCATTACTACTTCACCAACTTCATTTTCCAATCTAATAATGTCCACACTTGCCTCTTTCTTCCTCTTTAAGCTATACCTTTCTGTTTTTTTTTTCTTATTCTTAAAATTCCAAAATTGCACTGGATTGTGGGTGACAATAGAAAGGATTTTCATTGCATTTTACTGTTTTTCTCCCTATAAAATGCACGTGACAATAAAAGCATTCATTCATTTAAAAGATCTCTTGCAACCTTCTTTCACATTACTAACCAGCTTAGTCTCATATTCACAAGCTTCTCAAAGAGAAGCTCAGCAAGTTTAAGAACATGATTTGGTGCTTTTGGAGGACAATTAAAATTATTCCTTAATATCCCTAAGGCAGGAGATTGAAAGTACACATTTGAAGAGAAGAACAAAAAGGGAAGGAAATCTATTGGTGAGTGAAATCACTAAATTGGAAAGCAGGGGTTTAATTAGCAGAGCTAGTGTTTTAACTGGAGGGCATGTGCTCAGTTCTAGCAAGCAAATGGTTTTTACTTTTAAAGAGCAACATTCCTTGAAGTTAGTAACAGTATTCCAATCATGCCAATGTAAAAGGAAATACGTGTAAAGTAATTTAATGAATTTATACTCTGGCATGGAGTTCCACCCAGCAAATGCAACTTATTGGGAAATGGACTAAAAACCAGAACGATTAATATTAACCTTGGTGGGTATGGCTATGTGCCCGGAGTGCAAGCTTATAAAATTACTCTAATAGAGGATAAATTTGACCCAATATTTTAAAACACCCAAGGTGACTAGGTGGAGCTTGTTTTTCTACAATCTAGGGGCTTTTTATTATTACTGATATATACTGTAAGGGAATGGAAAACGTTATACTTGTGGTTCCAATTTTCCATCATTCGTTCCCAGGGTTGTTGCAGCACAAGTCAGATACAGAGTAAAGACCCCTCCACACTATACCATCAAACACCTTTTGAACAGCTGTAAAACAGTTTAGATACAAAGTAAAGTTCTATCAACATGGTTTAAATCAGATTACAGATTACAGCAAGGATTTGTCCCAGAACAAAACTGAGGTGTTGAAGATGATTTAAAAGTTTATCTCTGTTTTCCAAATTTTATTTAGTATGGAGTCTGGTAAAAGGGGTATAACCTAAAAATGAACCTGAGCTATTCAGGGTGATGTCAGGAAGTGTTTATTCACACTGTATGGAACAGAAATCTGGATCTCTCTCCCTCAAAATGCTGAAGCTAGTTGGGAGCAGGGAGGAGGGGAATGGGAGCTATGTTCCTTTTAATTATTTCTGCTGCTGCGTGGACTTCTGAGGTCTGTGTGTGGCAGCAGTTACTGGAACCAGAAGTCAATGCATTCACATGCCAATCCACATGCACAGACCTTCAAGTCTCTGTGCAGCTGTGGAACATTGGGCCTGACTATAGGGGGTCAATTGAAAATTTCAAAACGGAGGTCCCAAGAATGGTGTAAGGTACTAAACTAGCCTCGGCACTGGTGTATGGGCCAAATGGTCTCACTATAACTTGTACCATTTAATGAGCTATTGAAGTGTGAACCAATTGGGCTGGAGAATTGTGACCCTTTCGGAATCTCTCACCTCACTTCATCTCCTGTAAAACAATTGCCACACGGTTGTTAAAAGTGGTTAAGATATTCTTTCCCTTGCTGCCCCATCTCAGAAACAAATAGAAATATCGAAAGTAGATTACTAATATTTTAAGTGAAGTAAAATCCCCAGGGGAACTGCCTTCATCTCTGGGCTGTCTTACCAATAACAGTCTGAAAGAATCAAGAGGGTGAATGAAGCTATAAACAAGCTGCATGCTGCTACATGCCCTGCTGTGGCTGAATTTGTTTAGGGGAAATCCATGTGCACTGATTCCCTGTTTATTTTTTGGTGAGTGAGTTGACTTCCTGAAGATGATGGTGGTCTCAGGTCTTTCTATGGACGAAACCAAAATGTGTTTGGAATCACTGAGCCGAAGTGACCATCAATCCGCTAATGACTAGGCTGGAACTCTGCTGGTATTATGCATGCTAGAACTGAGTCAATTAATTTGGAGAAAGGAATGTGTATGCTAATTTTGGTTTGACAGGAACTCCTAACAGTATTTTGATCAAAGTTTGTGCTTGTTGCCAATGCCTCTCTCGGAAAATGATTGGAATGTTGGAATGGAAGCATGTCTGTCCCAACCATGATGGGATCTGGTTAGCAAAGGAAGGACTTGTTTTATAATTATTGCCTATCACCTCTCTCCAATTCTTCACTCAGAATGACTTACTTAAAAATGTAGATGAGTATTTGGCGATGGGAACAATGGACTTAGCAGTGAAATTAAAAAAAACAGAAATATTATCGGTAACTTGGACAGCTAAGAGCACCAGACTTTATCTTGTCTCAAGTATTATATGTTGTCTAAAATGGAAATGTGAGGTTCTGTATCTCTGATCAGCCATGGTGAGCCGAGTAGAGCATCTATGATGCAGATTTTATTTTAATTTGAGGACATAATGGCCTGCACATTTTTCCCCCAATCCCTATATATTTCTGTCCTCTGGACCTTCTCAGGATGGTAGATAATTCACCTTGGCACTCTACACTTTTGACAGGTTTTTCTGTTTGTTAGCAAGTTAGGGGCTAAGGCCTCCACTCTAAAACAACAAAAAGCTGTTTGAGCAGCTGTAGGGCAAGCAACTCATTTTGATTCTGTTCAGGGGTAAGAAGTCCTTCAAACTGGTGAGAACTTAAAAAAAATCAAAATCAAAGTTTGTGAAGCAAAGTTTTTTTTGGTTGGTTAACTGTTGGTGAAGAAGACCTAGTCTCTCATTTGATCTTATACTTCTGTAGTTTCAAACACAGCATTTTTCCACTTGGGTATAACATCCACCTCAATGGTCAGTCAATTTGATGCCTCAACTAGAAGTAAAACTTACTGTAAAAATATTCACAGTAACATATTTCAGTTCTTAACTCAGTGGATGGCATTCTCACCTCTGAGTTGAGGATTTGTGGGTTTGCACGCCTCTTGAGAAACCTTACTTGGTCATCCATGCTGACCTTTCCAATGGAGTACTTTGGGAGTGCTGCATGGTTGGAGATGTACCTTTTGGATACAATATGAAAGCTCTTGAGCGGATGTAAACATTCTCACTGCACTCAAAAAAGAGCAAAGGCACTCTCAAGTTTTGTCCCTCAACCAAACATAACCAGAAAAAACTCACCAAAAACAGGTAGGTTGAGGTCAAATCTCAAACCTACCCCAGCCAACCCATTCCCAAGACGTGGGTTGCAAATTGTGTAGTTGCCATTTGTGTTGCTATTAGTTTCTGATTTGCAGGTTTAACTGTGACTGGATATCTGTCCCAAGCTAAGTGGAAAAAATCCAACTGAAGGGAGAGATAAAGAAAACTACAGGGAGTAGCTAGGTGTTTCCTCTGTCTCCCCAAGCTTGTTCCCACATCAGACCCTCCCTCCTTTTCATCCACTGCCTCCCCGATGGGCATCCCCCACCTCAGTCCTCTAACTTTTCCATTAGCAGCAGCTTGTAATTTGCCAGCAGCTGGGGTCTGCTCTGGAGTGACTCTTGACAAATCTGGAAGCCATACCGGTCAATTCAGTTGAATTCAGGTGTGGATACTGTAAATGTAACACACTGTGGGGCTGAAGCATTATAGCGTGTGAGGAAGTCTGGATTTGAGCATGTCCCTGACAAAAACTCTGATCAATCCATCTACACAGCCTGCACTGTGTTGACTCAGATTGAAAAAGTTTCTGGTCATTTATCACAGTCCTGGTAGGGAGATATTTTTGCCCGTAAGTTGCTGCTTTTCTGTACATTATAATAGTGAGTACACAACCAAAGAAAACACTTAATTGACTGTAATGTGCTTTGGGAATCTTCTAGGTTTTATAAAATGCTGTGTAAATACAAATCCAGATTTAGGAAAGATTAGTTTCCACGTGCAGACATTTTCTACTCAACCTGTTCAGATACGTTATTACACATCTTTGGAGCAGGAGGGCCTTGAACCCAGGCCAATGTACTTTGTGAAGTGAGGTGTAATTGTGTCAACACTTAAATGTGAATATTCACAACCGAGTTCTAATGTGAACAATTTAATACAAATTGTGCAAAAACAGATTGAGAAAAAGAAGGGATGGAGTTCATTTAGAGTTACAAGATGGCAGTGATTTTCCCACTGATGAACGTAAGGAGATAGTGTTGGTCATTCACAGCCACTTAGTCTTGCATGTTTTAGATGCCAGTGAGTGATGTGTGTGTTGATCACAATTGGCTAACAACGCTGGTGATAAATAAATTCTTTAAAACATTACTGTACAAAGCATAACATAAGAATGCTTAATTCTGATTAAATAGTTTTCTTATATTTCAAAAAATACAAAACAGGAATATTTGGAGAAAGGGTCACTTAATTTGGATTCTTCAATCTATTCATGACCTCTTTGTCTAAATAGGGAACCTATTGGTTTAAATTAGCACTTAGTGCAATGAGTGATTTAGTATTCCAGTACACGGAAATAACTTCAACATAAGGAAATACTAAATGGATGGGGAATACCAATTAGGTTTCCCTTGAGTTGGGAGGAATGTAATTGGTATTATTAAAAGAGAATTTATAATATCTCGCTTAAGATGCTTTAGGTGGAACTTAGTGAAACATATTGAAATGTTCATTGCTTAATTCACCCATGCTATTTGAAGAAGCCTAATGGGAACTCATGGATGGAATGGGATATACTGCTCCTCCATGTTCAGTTCTGAGCACTGCAGCCCAGGCAAGGTGGTCAAATATGGATTCAGTAGAATCTGTAGTGATTATAATAAGGTCAGCCAGGCGTAACGTCTTGGAATTTGAGTTCCCTGTTTGGGGCTGTTATTCTGGTCCAATCAGGGAGCCCTGGCTGACAGATATAAACAGGAGTGTCAGAGGTTCTGTTCACTCTGAGAGCTGGCACTAAGGAAGCTGGATCAGGGTCAAGGACTCTCCCTGTGTAAATAAAGGGAGACTTGGTGACGGGATACCGGCCTGTATGGAATTATTTCAACTCTGTTAGGTCATGTCTTGATCTTCTATATACAATGGAATACAGACCAAGTCTACACAAAATCTCGTCATAATTTAATACTTTTTAGCCATGATGTTATTCTACTGAATTTGCAATGCATCCCCTCAGGATAGTATATTCTTCCAGAGAGATGGTGGCTAGAACTGAAGACAGCTTCCTGTGTATCACCTTCACTGCCATGTGATCTTCTTGGGAAATTTATTCATACAAGACCTCTTTGTCTAAGTAGGGAACCTATTGGTTTAAATTAGCACTTAGTGCAGTGAGTGATTTAGTATTCCAGTACACAGAAATAACTTCAACATAAGGAAATACTAAATGGGTGGGGAATACCAATTAGGTTTCCCTTGAGTTGGGGGCTGTTTAAGCTTAGTGTGATGCTCCTTGCAGTTGAGCAGCCTACAGGATACTTGTCTGGAAGAGTGGCAGCTAGTCAGGTGCCTCTGCCATGAGACTTCCCTTCTAAAAGTGAATGGTTATTTTGTTACTATAGCAATACTCTTGGAAGAGGTTCAATGCTCTACATTGCTTAAGGAAGGTTGCTGGATTCTCAGGTCTTTTTAAGATTTCTGTTAATTCAACACTCTATGAACTATTTACACTTTTAGACTTAACACAGGGTCTGCACAGTGGATGCATCCTTTGGCAATTCTCTAAGATGTGATCTGTTACATTTTCACTCAAGTAGTTTGCAAATTACGTAATTGTGTACTATCAGCTTTCTCTACAGTTATCACTGGACTAGTGAAAATATTCACAGCGATTTCACACAAAGAGTAGCGGAAAAGTGGAACCCTCCCTTCCAAAAATTCTGTGGACTCTCAGAGGAACCTGGAGCTTCTTTGACAGTATTTGTAGATTTCTGTTGGGCAAGGACATCAAAGAATATGCAACATAGATGTTAAATACAGTTGTGGAATGGATGAGCCATGATCTAATTTCATGGTGAAAGAGGCTATAAAGGCTGAGTGTCCTCTTCCTGTGTCTCTCTGTCTTGGTTACAGAAGTTAACAGTACGTTAGCAGGAACCCAACCTTCCAGAGGCAATGCGATTAGGAGAGAGAAAAACTTCTTTGCCACAATGTAACTTTTACTGATGAGGACACATTTGTTGGCCATCCCTAATTGCCCTTGAGAAGGTAGGGTGAGTTGTCACCTTAAACAACTGCAGTTTAATTGATGCAGGGACGCCTGCAGTTTGGTACAATTGACTGGCTTGCTGGCCCATTTAGAGGACAGTTAAGAATCACCCATATTGCTGTGGGTCAGGAGTCACATATTGACCACACCAGGCAAGGTTGGCAAATTTCCTTTCCTAAAAGTCGTCAATAAACCAGGTGAGTTTGTTGATAGTTCCATGTTTTTCTTTAATATAAAAGCATGGGAGTGGGCATCACTGGCTAGGCATTTATTGCCTATTACCACTTGTCCTTTGAGGAGATGGTAGTGAGCTACCTTCTGGAACTGCCACAGTCCCTGGGCTGTAGGGACAATGATAGTACAATTGGAAAGGGAGTTCCAGGATTTTGACCCAGCAACACTGAAGAAAAAAATATATATTTGCAAATCAGAATGATGTATGACTTGGAGGGGAACTTGCATCTACTATCCTTCTAGGTGATGAAGGTCAGGGGTTTGGAAGGGGCAGTTGAAGGAGTCATAGTGAATTTCTGCAATGTGTTTTGTAGATTTTGGATGACATTGCACCACTGTGCACTGGATGTAAAATAAGTGAATATTAAAGGTGGGGGAATGGAGTGTCAATCAATTGCATTGCTTTGACCTCGAGGTTGTTGAATTTCTTGAGTGATGTTGGAGCTGCACCCATCAAGCCAAGAAGAGTATTCCTTCATGCTTCTAATTTGTGCCTTGTAAATAGTGGACTCACATCTGTCTTGTTCTTGTAGCCACAATATGTTTATTAGGTAAAAACAATGACTGCAGATGCTGGAAACCAGATTCTAGATTAGTGGTGCTGGAAGAGCACAGCAGTTCAGGCAGCATCCGAGGAGCAGTAAAATCGACACTTCAGGCAAAAGCCCTTCATCAGGAATAAAGGCAGAGAGCCTGAAGCATGGAGAGATAAGCTAAAGGAGGGTGGGGGTGGGGAGAAAGTAGCATAGAGTACAATAGGTGAGTAGGAGAGGGGATGAAGGTTATAGGTTGGGGGCGAGGGGGAGGGTGGAGTGGATAGGTGGAAAAGAAGATAGGCAGGTAGGACAAGTCATGGGGACAGTACTGAGCTGGAAGTTTAGAACTAGGGTGAGGTGGGGGAAGGGGAAATGAGGAAACTGTTGAAGTCCACATTGATGCCCTGGGTTTGAAGTGTTCCTGATGAAGGTCTTTTGCCCGAAACGTCGATTTTACTGCTCCTCGGATGCTGCCTGAACTTCTGTGCTCTTCCAGCACCACTGATCCAGAACACAGTATGTTTATTGCCAGTTCAGTTCAGTTACTGGTTAATGAAAATCTCCAGGATAATAGTGAGAATTCCACTGAAGTTACAGGATGTTGGTTGGATTCTTTTTTCATTCCCTGACAAGTAAATGGTGAGAATGTGGGTGACCATTTACTGTCCTAATCTTGGATATTGTCCAGGTTTTGCTGCATTTGGACATGGACTGTTTCACTATCTAAAGAGTGGCTAAATAAGCTGAACTTTGTGAAATCATCAGTGAACCCCCACTTCTGACCCTATGATGGGAGAATGGTCACTGATGAAGCAGTTGACAAATTCTGGCAATGGGCCTGAGTGATTGACCTCTGATAGCCACAACCATCTTCCTTTATTGCAAGTATGCCTCCAACCAAGGGAGAGTTTTCTCCCAGATTCCCATTGACATCAGATTGGAATTTTCAACGTCACACTTGGTCAAGTGCTGCCTTGATGTCTAGGACAGCCACTCCCATCTCACTTCTTGAGCTCTACTGTACATTCTGTGCAGTTAGGTCAGGAGCTGAAGAGTCAAGATTAGAGTGGTGCTGGTAAAGCACAGCAGGTCAGGCAGTATCCGAAGAGCAGGAAATTTGACGTTTCGGGCAAAAACCCTTCATTTCCTGATGAAGGGTTTTTGCCCGAAACATTGATTTTCCTGCTCCTCGGATGCTGCCTGACCTGCTGTGCTTTTCCAGCCCCACTCTAATCTTGACTCTAATCTCCAGCATCTGCAGTCCTTACTTTCACTCAGGAGCTGGATGATGCTGCCAGAACCCAAACTGGGCACCAGTGAGCATGTTATTCCTTTGCAAGTGTTGCTTGCCAATTCTGATGACATCCTCTTCCATCATTTTGTTGATGATTGAGAGTAGACTCATGGGGCAGTTATTGGCTGGGTTGGATTTGTCCTTTTGTTGCTCACAGGACATACCTAGGTAATTATCCATATTGTTGGATAAATGGCAGTGTTGTAACTATACAAGAACAGTATGGCTAAGGCCTGGCTAGTTCTGAAGGACAAGAGAACAGAGGTAGCTGGCTAACAGTTAGAGGTGGGAAGGGGAGGAAGCAGGCAGTGCAGGGATCTCCTGTAGTCATTCCCCTAAACAATAGGTATACCGCTTTGGATACTGGTGGGGGGGGACAGCCTAGCAGTGACCGGGTCTGTGGCGTGAGGTCTGGCTCTGAGACTCAGAAGGGAAAGGGGGAGAGGAGGAGAGCGCTAGTTATAGGAGACTCTCTAGTTAGAGGGACGGACAGGCGATTCTGTGGGCATGGGCGAGACTCTCGGATGGTTTGTTGCCTCCCGGGTGCCAGGGTCCGAGACGTCTCGGACCGTGTCTTCAGAATCCTTAAGGGGGAGGGTGTGCAGCCAGAAGTCGTGGTGCACGTTGGCACCAACGACATAGGTAGGAAGAGAGGTGGGGAGGTCATTCAAGAGCTCAGGGAGTTAGGCTGGAAGCTGAAAGCTAGGACAGACAGAGTCGTCATCTCTGGGTTGTTGCCGGTGCCACATGACAGTGAGGCAAGGAATAGGGAGAGAGTGCAGTTGAACACGTGGCTGCAAGGATGGTGTAGGAGGGAGGGCTTCAGGTATTTGGACAATTGGACTGCATTCTGGGGAAGGTGGGACCTGTACAAGCAGGACGGGTTGCACCTGAACCAGAAGGGCACCAATATCCTGGGGGGTAGGTTTGCTAGCACTCTTCGGGGGGGTTTAAACTAATTTGGCAGGGGGATGGGATCCAGACTTGTAGTCCAGCAAGTAGGCTAGCTGTTTGTCAGGATGTCCAAGTGTGTGGGGAGGCTGTGAAGAAGGTAGCGCTGACAGGGAATACTTGCGGACACAGAGATGGGTTCAAGTGCGTATACTTCAACGGAAGAAGTATCAGAAATAAGGTCGGTGAACTTAAGGCGTGGATAGGTACCTGGGACTACGATGTTGTGGCCATCACGGAAACGTGGATAGAAGAGGGACAAGAATGGTTGTTGGAGGTTCCTGGTTACAGATGTTTCAGTAGGATTAGGGAGGGTGGTAAAAAAGGAGGGGGGGTGGCGTTGCTAATTAGAAATGGTATAACAGCTGCAGAAAGGCAGTTCGAGGGGGATCTGCCTTTAGAGGTAGTATGGGCTGAAGTCAGAAATAGGAAAGGTGCAGTCACCTTGTTGGGTGTTTACTATAGGCCCCCCAATAGCAGCAGAGATGTGGAGAAACAGATTGGAAAACAGATTTTGGAAAGGTGCAGAAGCCACAGGGTAGTAGTCATGGGCGATTTCAACTTCCCAAATATTGATTGGAAGCTCTTTAGATCTAGTAGATTAGATGGGGCGGTGTTTGTGCAATGTGTCCAGGAAGCTTTTCTAACACAGTATCTAGATTGTCCGACCAGAGGGGAGGCCATTTTGGATTTGGTACTCGGTAATGAACCGGGACAAGTGATGGGCTTGTTAGTGGGTGAACATTTTGGTGATGGTGACCACAATTCTGTGACTTTCACCTTGGTTATGGAGAGAGATAGGTGCGTGCAACAGGGTAGGTTTTACAGTTGGGGGAAGGGTAATTACGATGCTGTAAGACAGGATCTGAGGAGCATAAGTTGGGAGCATAGTCTGTCGGGGAAGGATGTCGTGGAAATGTGGAACTTTTTCAAGGAACAGATACGACGTGTCCTTGATATGTATGTACTGGTCAGGCAGGAAAGAAATGGTCGTGTGAGGGAACCTTGGTTGACGAGGGAGGTTGAATGTCTTGTAAAGAGGAAGAAGGAGGCTTACATAAGGTTGAGGAAACAGGGTTCAGACAGAGCAGTGGAGGGATACAGGATAGCCAGAAGGGACCTGAAGAAAGGGATTAGGAGAGCTAAGAGAGGGCATGAAAAATCTTTGGCGGATAGGATCAAGGATAACCCAAAGGCATTTTATGCGTATGTGAGAAACATGAGAATGACGAGAACAAGGGTAGGTCCGATCAAGGACAGTAGTGGGAGATTGTGTATTGAGTCGGAAGAGATAGGAGAGGTCTTGAATGAGTACTTTTCTTCAGTATTTACGAATGAGAGGAACCGTATTGTTGAAGAGGAGAGTGTGAAATGGACTGGTAAGCTAGAGGAGATACATGTTAGGAAGGAAGATGTGTTGGATATTTTGAACAACTTGAGGATAGACAAGTCCCCCGGGCCTGATGGGATATATCCTAGGATTATGTGGGAAGCAAGAGAGGAAATTGCAGTACCGTTGGCAATGATCTTTTCATCTTCACTATCAACGGGGGTGGTACCAGGGGACTGGAGAGTAGCGAATGTTGTGCCCCTGTTCAAAAAAGGGAATAGGGATAACCCCGGGAATTACAGGCCAGTTAGTCTTACTTCGGTTGTAGGTAAAGTAATGGAAAGGGTACTGAGGGATAGGATTTATGAGTATCTGGAAAGGCACTGCTTGATTAGGGATAGCCAGCACGGATTTGTGAAGGGTAGGTCTTGCCTTACAAGTCTGATTGAATTCTTTGAGGAGGTGACCAAGCATGTGGATGAGGGTAGAGCAGTGGATGTAGTATACATGGATTTTTAGTAAGGCATTTGATAAGGTTCCCCATGGTAGGCTTATGCGGAAAGTCAGGAGGCATGGGATAGAGGGAAATTTGGCCAATTGGATAGAAAACTGGCTAACTGGTCGAAGTCAGAGAGTGGTGGTAGATGGTAAATATTCAGCCTGGAGCCCAGTTACAAGTGGAGTTCCGCAGGGATCAGTTCTGGGTCCTCTGCTGTTCGTAATTTTTATTAATGACTTGGATGAGGGAGTCGAAGGGTGGGTCAGTAAATTTGCAGATGATACGAAGATTGGTGGAGTTGTGGATAGTGAGGAGGGCTCTTGTCGGCTGCAAAGGGACTTGGATATGATGCAGAGCTGGGCTGAGGAGTGGCAGATGGAGTTCAACCCTGCCAAGTGTGAGGTTGTCCATTTTGGAAAGACAAATAAGAATGCGGAATACAGGGTTAACGGTAGGGTTCTTAGTGAGGTGGAGGAACAGAGGGATCTTGGGGTCTATGTTCATAGATCTTTGAAAGTTGCCACTCAGGTGGATAGAGCTTGTAAGAAGGCCTATGGTGTATTAGCGTTCATTAGCAGAGGGATTGAATTCAAGAGTCGTGAAGTGATGTTGCAACTGTACAGGACTTTGGTTAGGTCACATTTGGAGTACTGTGTGCAGTTCTGGTCGCCTCACTTTAGGAAAGATGTGGAAGCTTTGGAGAGGGTGCAGAGAAGATTTACCAGGATGTTGCCTGGAATGGAGAATAGGTCGTACAAGGATAGGTTGAGAGTGCTAGGCCTTTTCTCGTTGGAACGGCGAAGGATGAGGGGTGACTTGATAGAGGTTTATAAGATGATCAGAGGAATAGATAGAGTCGACAGTCAGAAACTTTTTCCCCGGGTACAACAGAGTGTTACAAGGGGACATAAATTTAAGGTGAAGGGTGGAAGGTATAGGGGAGATGTCAGGGGTGGGTTCTTTACCCAGAGAGTGGTGGGGGCATGGAATGCGCTGCCTGTGGGAGTGGTAGAGTCAGAATCTTTGGTGACCTTTAAGCGGCAATTGGATAGGTACATGGATGGGTGCTTAAGCTAGGACAAATGTTCGGCACAACATCATGGGCCGAAGGGCCTGTTCTGTGCTGTATTGTTCTATGTTCTATGTTCTATTGTTATTGCTAGAATGTTGTCAGGACCTTCTTGATATTGCATGAGTGAATTGAATTGGTTGAAGTCTGGCATCTGTGATGCTGAAGGTTTCAGGAGGAGGCTGAGATGGATCATCCACTTGGTATTTCTGGCTGAAGGTGGAAGCAAAGGCTTCAACCTTGTATTGTACACTAATGGCCTAAGTTTTCCATAGTCGAGTATGAGGATGTTGATGAAGCCTGAGCCTTCTATTAATTGTTCAATTGTCCAACACCATTCACAACTGGTCTGCAGCACTTGGATCTCACCTGTTGGCTGTGGGATCACTTAGTCTGTCTATTACTTGTTGCTTGATGTGCAAGTAGCTTCACCAGGCTCCCACCTCATTTTTAGATATATGTGGCACTCCCTTTAGCATGCCCACATGCACTTTTCATTAAACCAATGCTAATCTCCATCATTGTCGTAATGAGAGAATGGGAGGTAGGCTGTGCCTGGAGGTGACAGATTGTGGCTGAATTCTGCTAATGGCACGCAGCGCCTCCTGGAGGCCAATTTTGAGTTGATAGATTAGTTTGAAATCTGCCCCATTTAATATGGTGATAGTGCCACACAACACGATGGAGGTCAGCATTGTTAGGACTAATTTTCAAGACCAAGTTTTTAAAAATATCTTAATTGAATTTAAATCTCAACAGCTGTAGTGGTGTTAGTTAAACCCATGTCCCAGGGCTGAAGCCAGCCCTCTGAGTTGCTGGTTCAATAATATTATTGCTACATCACCAATCAATGTGATTAAATTGAAACTTCAAGAAGTGAGCAGGTCCTGTTGGGCTTCAATTCAAAGAGTAGAAAACATGTAAATCAGTAACCTTACTTGCCCTACCAAAATTGTTTTGCTTTTGCCAATGTTAGAAATAGTGAGTAAAACTGCTTATAATTAAATATAGTATGTTCTGATATAATGCAATGGTTCAGTTTCTGTATGATCCAGTATTAGAAGAAAATAGTGTAATAGTAGCACCATTTAAACCAATGGGGCCAGAATGATGCTGTGGCCAACACAGGTGAGGAAAGGTTCGCATTCTGCAAATAATGTGTTACAGCCATTCATGTTGAAGGAATGCATGTTATAGCAGACTGTACAAGCTAAGTATTGTCAGCAATGTCTAGTGGTCTGTTAGTTGCTTGTACATTTGAAGAACAATAAATTCCTTTTTAAGACTGAACACGTGTGCTGCAGCCCTCTGTTGTTAGGCAGTAGGTGTTTCCTGTAACATAATTGCAGTCTTGTTAGCTGTCAATCAAACTTTGTCATTATTTCTGATGGATTTGTGCTCCAATCTAACCTACAGCCAGAGGCAGTACATGTTCCTTAGCCAACGATGGAATTTGTACCTATGAGTAATCTATTGAATGTAACCTGTTTTTTTGTCTTTTGGCCTAGCGCCATGTAGATCTGAGTCATTCTTTCTGGAAGTTAACACTGTCAGGTGCACGGCAGCTTTAGGAAGTAAATTTACTGATAATTACATCTGACCTGGGACAGACATGGGGAAAGACATGTTTAGGGTGGAATGTTGGTGTTGGAATAACACAGAACAAGTTTTACTCTGTTTGTAATCTGTGCTGTACCTGCTGCGGAAGTGGTTAGAAAATGTAGAGGGAGCTTTATTCTTCATTTAACCTGAGCTCTATGTTTCTCCTTCATACTGATAGCTGGTGTCTCAAATGTAACACTGCTCACACTTAGCTCAACAAAAGTTAAAAAAGACTCGCTCTGTCACCGAGATATTTTGAGTAGATAAGCATCACCAGATTCAAATACTGTAGAGAGTTAAAAAATAAGCAATGTTTGACTTAACCTTTTTGCTTCAGAGGTTGGTTTTGAACTATGACTTTGTGAGAGGACAACAGGCTGTTGGATTGCCCAATTGTGGTCAATTTGTGTAGAAAAAGTGTGAATCCATTGAGAGATAGTCAACTATATTCTTCTCAGTGATATGTAAGTGACTGAGCTACCTGAACCTGGCTTGCTGTTGAGTGGTGTGTGTATACAGTGTTATTCCAAGATGTTCAACAAACTCTTTTTGTTTTGTTTGTTGTTGAGTGAGAAGTCAGAAAATATTCATTTTGCTCTGACCATATCATAGCAGGTTGTCATCTCTCCAGGACTGTCCCTGGAAATCCCAGGAATTACAGAATAAACTTATGTGCATGGGAGAAAAATCATTATGTTTGAAATGTTCTTCAACACTTCGTTGTTTTTCAGTTATAAAGGTACTATAGACGAGAAAGGGAAGGTCACTTGACTGACCGTGAAGAACAGACTTAGAGTGTGGTGCTGGAAAAGCCAGTCAGGCAGCATTCAAGGAGCAGGAGAATTGATGTTTCAAGCTTAAGCTCTTCATCAGGAATCAGCTTATGCTTGAAACGTTGACTCTCCTGCTCCTCAGATGCCTGACCAGCTGTGCTTTTCCAGCACCACACTCTTAGACTCTGATATTCTCCACCATCTGCAGTGCTCACTTTCTGACAGTGAGAACAATCCAGTTGGTTAAAGAGGAGTCTATTCATTTCTCAAATGGTCATGGGAAGGTGGGGCATTGTGAGTTGAGTGTGTTGGATGATCAATACCAGCTGAGGAGGGCAGGGCAACTGAAGGCAAGTGGTCATGTGGACTATTAACCAACAAAAATCTGATTATCCTAGGTATCACACAAGTGAAATGTCAATACAATCCACACCATCAAAAGTTATTGCAGTGGGTAAGCAATTCTGTTGACAAAGGCATTACTCATTAACAAACTGAAAGTGATGCAACTGTGTAACAGGCCAATTTGAGCACTGAGCAACAACACAGGCCTGCTATGGGGGCCTTTTATCAAAACCTACCCAATTAAAATTCAAATTAAAACTCCCCATCTGGCCAAGTCTTATTCTACCTCAATCTAATTCAGCTTCAATTACACTTGTGTAGATCATTGAGAATCCAGGTTTTTTTTCACAGAACTGTGAGAGCTAAGAGTTGATTCATTACAGGTGTTCAAGGTTGTTTAGAGTTACTGCAGTATGGATTAGTGACAGATGATTGCACTGGCCACTAACACAAGGAAAGAAGTGTAGCTTCCTGGAGCTCCCTGTCTAACAGCATTACCTGCACCAGTTGGGTAGTGGCTCACTAACATCTATCAAGGCCAATTAGAGATGGGTAACAAATGTTGGTCTTGCTTAAGACATCCACAACCCATTAGAGAATAAAATAAATTAAGATAATTGCAAAAACACAGCAATGATTTAAAAAGCCCTTCACACAGCATTCGACGGTTAGAATGTGAAATTCTCAGCATCAAACTGTGTTGAAACAGGATGCATCAATTCTTTAGAGAAAAAAAAACGAGTGTTTGGCTCTGAGCCAGAAAGCTGTGCATCAAAGTCATACTCCAGAAACCTGACCATATCATCTAGCTTTACACCCCCAGTACATTACACAGGGAGGGCCGTATAGCTGGAAGCTGAAATGTGTTTGTCTGTCCTCTCAGGTGAACGGAAAGGACCCCACACACACTGTTGGCTTCACTTATCCCTCAAGCAACATTGCTGAAATAGACATTCCGATTGTTATCTCATTGCTGTTTATGGGAACTTGCTGCGCACAAATTGGCTGCTGTATTTTCTGCATTACAGCAGTAATTACATTTCAGTGTATGTGATAATCTGGCTATTTTAATCATTTACAGGATGCAGATGTCACTGGCGAGATCGGCATTTATTGTCATCCTTAATTTCCCTCGAGAAGGTGGTGATGAGCTGCTTCCTCAAACCATTGCAATCTGTGTGTGGAAGTATCTCTGACTGTGGACCTGGTCCTAGTTCATAGAGAGAGACACAGGCAGAAAGCACATTGGAACACTATTATACCCGAGCTTCCCTCTCTCCTGACACGCACCCTCCTGACTTGGAAATATATTGTCATTCTTTTATCATTACAGCATCAAAATCCTGGATTTCCCAATTGAAAAGTACAGCCAGAGCTACTGCATCATACGGATCGCAGTGTGATTCAGAGAGGAAGCTCATCACCAGCTTCTCAAGGGAGAGTGTGGAGAATGATAAGTGCTGACCTTCCCATTGACACCTGCATCCTGTGTATGAATTTAAAAAGAAATGCTTTGGAATCCCCTTTCTAAACATCTCTATCTTTCTATCATCCTTTAAACCTACTACTTTGGCCATCTGTCCTAGTACCTCATCATGTGGTCACTTTTGACTAATGATGCTCCTGGGTAGCACCTTGGGGTGTTTTCTTAGATTAAAGTAGCCGTATAAATGGATGTTGTTGTGTTTTTGTACTCCAGGCAGGATCTAACTCAAGTCATAGCTGAGGATCTTGCAACCATTCTGAAGGAATAAGTAGCAAGGGTGGTCTCCAGTTACTTTCATCTGTTGTGATTTTCAAAGGACATTCTTGTAGGCAAGTTTTCATTTCAGGGTAAAGGTCCATGTCTACCCTCGGTGATGGTGGTCATGCATCAGAACTGAATGCACCCCCTGGAGTGGCATAAAATCCAGACTGACACACCCAGTGCAGTGCTGAGGGATGCCATCTCTCAAATTAGATGTCAAACTGAGGTCTTATCTGGCCTCCCAAGACATAATTTCGTAGACGGGGTGGGGGGGAGAGTGATCTCATCCTCCATTGTAAACAAATTAACGAGCCATGGATCTCATTGCTTTTTGTGAGGCCCAGCTATGTGTAAATTAGCTGCAGTGTTTCCCAATTTGCTGCAATGGCAAACATTCAGGAATGCTTTGGGGCATGTGGAGGTTCTGAAGGGTGTGAGAGATTTTGGCTCTTTCTTTCAGCCGTAGTGGATGGACTGTCAGTCTAAAGTGGGACAGCTGTAAAATGGAGAGGCTCCTGTCAGTCCATCTGATCGAACTTTCCATACACTGATAGATTAGCTTTCGTGTTCCAAGAGAAAAGGCGCAGAGTGACAGGTAACCTTAGCTTCTGACACCAGACGCTCGGCATTATTGTCAGTGGGCTCGAGACTCATTGTTTAGGAACAGATCAGTCGTTCTCGTGTGTCAGAGTTGGTGACAGCGCAAGATTGGTGAGTCCAAGATGACTCACTTTGGTGGCAACCTGATCACTTGGCCTCTGTAAGCAATCTGATCAATAATTTCTCACGTACTGAACAGGTCAGACATGGTGCTGAACACAAGAACTGTTGGTATCAGGCTTTGACTGATGGTGACAGCTTCTTGGATTGTTTGTAAGAAAATAGCTAAAAATAACCACAGTCCTTTCAGTTTATCAGCAACATGAGAACTCATGCACTGCACAGTTTATTTGGCCTTGATGAACGTAAGGAGAGGATTTGGGTATTATGCCTATTACTTTCACACCTTTTTATATGTTATAGGAGTGATTGGGTTTCGCGTTGTCTGTGAGGTGCTGACTGGAGGCTGGAAGGGGAAGGGCGTTTACTGCTTATCTGTAAATGGACTCTCAACATCACACGACACTGTGAAAATCTTCACTTCATATCTTCACACTCTTCCCTTGGAGAGTAACGTGAAACTGAGAAAAGGATACTCAAGTTGGCAGGCTGTGATGAACACAAGTATTCTGTGTCCATCTTTATATCACATAGTAGGAAGTGAGGACTGGAGATGCTGGGGATCAGAGTCAAGAGTGTGGTGCTGGAAAATCGACGTTTTGGGCATAAGCCCTTCGTCAGGATTCCTG
Organism: Chiloscyllium plagiosum; assembly: GCF_037043375.1. Lineage (NCBI taxonomy): Eukaryota > Metazoa > Chordata > Chondrichthyes > Orectolobiformes > Hemiscylliidae > Chiloscyllium > Chiloscyllium plagiosum. The sequence goes on from NW_028270168.1 coordinate 19,434,925, forward strand.
ACGAAGGGCTTATGCTTCAAATGCCAACTCTCCTGGTCCTTGGATGCTGCCTGACCTGTTGTGCTTTTCCAGAACCATCTTTAAATCAGTCAAAAGGGAGGCATTAGTCCCATGGATGTGAGGGGTGAACTTTCAAGGGTTCCATTAGCCCCTAAACTGAGGTAGATTAGATTAGATTCCCTACAGTGTGGAAACAGGCCTTTCGGCCCAACCAGTCCACACCGACCCTCCGAAGAGTAACCCACCCCCCTCTGATGAATGCACCTAACACTATGGACAATTTAGCATAGCCAATTCACCTAACCTGCACACCTTTGGATGGTGGGAGGAAACCATAGCACCCAGAGGAAACCCATGGAGACATGGGGAGAATGTGCAAATTCCATCCAAGACTGGAATTGAACCTGGGACCCTGGCGCTGTGAGGCAGCAGTGCTAACTACTGAGCCGCTGTGCCGTAGGGAGCCATTCATGGCCACTGGGTGCAGGTATTCCACTAGACATCATTCAGAGTCTGATCTCCACTCAGCAGGACAATTGGAGCAGAGAATTGTATCAGGACATTCTGGTTCAGATTGGACAATGCTGTAAAACTGGGCTAAAGAATGTGAGGATGCTGCCACTTTAAAAAAAAGTTATTTTGTCCATGATTTTCTTTTTGAAGAGAGATTGTAAAAGCAGAGGTGTTGAAGAGTCTAGGGGTTTTAACAGTTAACAATGGAAGGGGAGCAGCCAATTCTCCCAGTTCAGGCTGTCTAGTTTTTTTTTAGCTGTAGCAGTCACAAAGTGTGTGAGTCCAGAAGTGTGGCAAGCTTCAGTAAAGAGTTCCTCTGACTTTCTCTCAAGTCTCTCTCTGGATGTTCTCTCTTGCCTTCACCAAAACCAGTCTCCACGGGATGTGAAAAATCCAACCCTACAATTCTATAATTCACGCAGGCAGAGGAGCATTGTTTACAAAATGCTGTCCAAGCCACTAGGGCTTTAGAGTGTATTTCACTCATTGTAAAACCGATCGGCAGAACTCAAGAGTGCACTCCCTCTGCACCTTCAGTTTCACGTCATCAAAACAAGTTGTCAAGAGTTCTTTCTTCTCCCTACAATATTTTTCTCCTTGCTGGACTACAGATAGTTTCATTTCTAAAGGAATCGTCTGGTGAAACTTGCTGAATATCAGGACCTGCTGCATCTTCTCAATGTGTGCAGTAGAGTAGGGGATCCCAACAACCAAGCTGCAGAAGTGAGCTTGACCTCGACTGTCCTGTTATGCGCAAACAAGTCCTTCCTCCTCCTGTCCTGACCCATTTCCATTAGATACTTGTCCTCTCAGAGTGTAAAGCACCACCCAATATGATGTGAAATGTTTCAGACCATAAGAACTTTGGAGTTGCCCCTCAGCCCCTCAAACCTATTTCATGTTAAGATGACAGCAAATCATCTTCAGTCCATTTTACCTGCCACTGGTTCTCCAACCCTAAATATCTTTGCTTAAAAAAACTACTAATCTCAGCTTTGAGATTTTCTATTGATCCCTATCGTTATTGATTTTGTGAAAGGAAGTGTTTTCAATGTCCACTGCCATTTGTGTAGAATCGGACAGGCCCCAGCACTCATTGAGTTAACTAAGCTCAACCAGGGCAACAAGTGCAGGTATAAAAAGACCAGTTACTTATTATAGTTAGGGACACAGATTACAAAAGTAACAAGCTATCAATACCATATTAAGCAGGATGCCACACATGTATGGGAAATTATTATGAGACAATGATTAAGTCACACGGTTGTATGAACTCTCTGTACTATTGCGCACAATGGAGTAGATTTGCTGCCTCCATCCTCATTCCTAGGAGGTTGCTTGGCTGAGTGTGGCAGAGGAAAACCACATGGTAGACCAGTGAGAAGAGACTCCTGACTTCAATAAGATACAGTTTATTATGTGATTGCAATCAGTTATAAATTACACTGATGTGTTCACCTTCTTACAGAAACTTTGAGGAAGACACAAATGGTTAGTCTAACTCCCTTAAGATACAAAGCTGTTTGCTCCTAGGCCCATATGGCAACATCATAGTTGGTGATGCTTAAAGCATACTTCACACACTTGTCTTCTTTTTCCTCTGGCTGTGGTGAGTAAGATGGCCTTGCCCTGTGCTATTAGCCTCAGGGTCTCTGCTTTTGGATGGGGAAAGTGGGAAACCTTTGCCCCTCATTTCTCCTCAGTGTCCCCTTCCGAAAACTGTGTTAGTGTGAGAACAGAGCTGGACTGTAAGAGGAAGTAACAGGATGAATTTACATTTCCGTGGCACCTTTCACAATCCCAGTACACTACAAAACACTTTACTTTTAATCGAATACTTTTTGAAATAGTCCCTGTTGCAATATAGGCAATGCTTCAGTCAATTTAGATGCAACATGCTCCCACAAACAGCAGGGTAATATTGACCAAATAATCGGTTAAACTGAATGTTTCTTCAGCATTAAATATTGGACAGGGGGCTAGTAATGCCATAGTACTTTTTAAAATATTCACCAGAGAGGTAGATGGGGCGTTGGGTTAATGTCTTACCAGCACAGAGCTGTTGAAAGGTACTGTCAGCCTGCAGTATGTACTCAGGTCTTTGTGACCCAAGTGTGAGAGTGCTACCCACTGAAGCCTTGGTTGAAACCTTTTTAGTCCAAATGTTCAGCTCATTGCTGCATTGGCCTTATTTGTTTTTAAGCCAACAAGAATTCTTGGTGTTTGTTTTGTTCAAGGAACGCAAAGGGCTGAATTGCAGGAGACACTGCACCTTCAAAGAGAGAAGAGGAATATGAACGTGAGGCTCTGGTGACGTTAAGTTTGAGTTTCTATAAACTGCAATGGGAGAGAAAGCCCTGAAGGTCACAATTTTCTGCAAAAGAATCATAGAATAACAGTATACAATAGTCAGGGTACAGAAAGAGGCCATTTGACCTATTGCTTCTCCCACCCTTTCCTTGTTCCACTGGAAATTGTTTCTCTTCAGATCATAATCCAACTTTTCTTGGAAAGCTGAGAATGAATTTGCCTCAAACACATTCTCAGGCAGTGCATGCCAGATCAAAATATTGTTCCTTGTGACCCTTGGTTCTTTTGCTATTCATCTTAAGTTTGTGTCTTTCATTTTGTGACCCTTTCAAAAGTGCATTTTCTTGCAAGCTGCGTCTTTCTGGTGCGTAGGCCTATGTGTGTCAGCTTAGCTCGTAGCAGCAGCACCATTAGGTCCCTGGGTTCAAGTATCACTCTAGGGATTGAGCACTTATAAAAACACAAGGTTGGTAATTCATTGTAGTGCTGGATGATCACTCCACTGACAGAGGTGCTGTCTTGCAGCTGAGATACTAAACCGAGGCGCCAGCTGCTTATATCCCGTATCACTATTTGTAGAAGAGCAGTTGGGTTAACCCAGTGTCCTTTGGAATAGCTCAACCACCATCACAAGAAACAACAATCTAGTCATCCTCACATTCAGAACAAAGCATTGTTGACTGAATAAGGATATTAGTCTATGATGCCAATGCAGAAGTAAGTGTCCACTGCAGTTGGCACTGCTGATACATTACTAATCCTAATTTGTGCAGTGAAGATAATTGTGCCAATCCTATTAATGATCTGTTTATGATTTGCAGTGGGAGAGGAACCAGAAGCCTTTTATTTTTGCGGTGCAATAATAATAACTTGCAGACATCATCCAATGACTTGCCGTGCTTGGCAAAAACTAGCTGCTAAACAAGAAATGAATGAGCAATTAATTTGTCGCTTGTGGCAGGCTACATGTGAGCAGGAGGAAGTGACTCAGCTACCTAAGACCATTCAACCTTTCACTTAGATCAAAATGATTGAAATTAGACATAGCTGATCCCATTCCTAACTCCATCTACTGGTGTTGGTCAGGACTGTAATTATAGGGCAAAACGCACTGCCTTCATGATGCGTGAGTACAGTGGATATGCAGTTGTGATTGTGTGCAAGACAGTATACAAGATTTTTTGTGGTGGATATGAATGTCAGGGAGTGCAGGGCTGATTTTGGTGCGGGTGGGTAATTTTAATCTAACTCGCTCAGTGAGAAACTGAAGAAATCAGAACATTTTACTCCCCACCCATTGACTTCAATACAGAATTAACTTGACTGGGCAGTAAAATTGGCCATAGAAATTGGAGGAGGGTGTTTTAAAAAAATTTTTTAAAAATTTAGCCTGTTTTTCTAATCAACCTATTCAGAGATGTCATTACACACCTCTGGCATAGGTGGGGCTTGAACTCAGATCTTTTGTCCACAAGATGACCTAGGAGGGTGTAAATTGAAGATGGATGTAAATTGGAAGTAGATGGTATAAATTGGAGGGTAGTGGCAATCTGATCCAGTCAGGTAGTTGCTAGGCTGATTAATGTAAAATGATCGCGTGTGTATCTGTTTATGTGTGTGTTTACCTATCTGTGTCTGTGAAAGTGTGTGAGTGTGTGTATGTGTCTGTATGCTTACCAGTCTCACTAATAATGTCTGTAAGTGTGCCTATGAGCATATATAACAGTGTGACATGTATATGAATCTTTCATTGAGTGTAATTTATAAATATGTGCATATCTGCCAGGGTGTATGTAAATGTGTGCATGAGTATGTATGTGCATGTATGTCAGTGAATGTGTTTATCTGTGTGTCTCAGTAGTTGGGTGATCATGGATGTGTGATTGTGTGTGTCATTGCATGCCTGTGTGACTCAGTGGGTATGTGATTTTGTGCATGTATTTCACAGAGGGTGTGTCTGTGAGTGTTTGTGCATGTGTGTCTTAGTGAGTATGAGTGTGTGGTCTTGTGTGTATTTGTGCCTCAGTGGGTGTGTGCATGAGTCTATGCCTGTCCTTCAGTGAATGTGTTTGTGCATGCGCACGTGTGTGTGTGTGCGTGTGAGTGCGCGCACGTGTGAGCATGTCTGGTGCTGACTGCTAATTATTGTCACAGCTCTTTAATTGCTGCAGGTTTGTCTTACCCTGATATCATGTGCTCAGTAGCTCATTCACTCAAAACCCATTAAGGATTTGTCAGCATTCCAAATTAAAAAGAAACCACAAAGGCCCAGTCGAATTAATCTGCGACATTTGTTTTCGAAGTAGTGCCTGATTGCATAACAAGCCAGAAATCTGACCAAGCCTGCAACGTGTTGGGCAACCGAGTGGCTGCTTCTTAGTTAATTGCAATTCTTGATTAATTCTTTGTGCTGTGCCTTTCAGTTAAGAACATATTTACTTAATAAGATGATGTGTCACATTCTGGCCTGCAGAGGCCTTTTGATAGAATTTATGTGGAAAGCATAAGTTGAATAGAACTAGTCATTGAAGTCCGCGCTTGGAGGAATTAATATAGGGGAATTGGCAGCTAAATTAAATCGATATTTTGCATCAGTTTTCACTGGAGATCATTATAAACACCCAAAGGATATCTGGTAAGCAAAATGCTAATTGCAGGAAAGATCTTGTAACATTATCACCTGGGATAAAGTATTTGACAAGCTAATGGGGCTGCAAGTAGCCAGGTCACCAGCAATTGGCTGCAGAGAAAGTGTAGGCATTGATCCAAATATTCCAGCACTCACTGAATCTTAGGAGGGTTTCAGTGGATGGAAAAATTGTTAATGTAACACCTCTGTTCAACAGAGTGGGAGACAGAAAGCAGGAAACTGTAATTAGACTAACACCTATTTTGGGAAAATGCTGGAGTCCATTATTCAGGAGGAAATAGAAGGACAATTAGAAAAGCATAATGAAATCAGAGTCAACATGATTTTGTAAAAGGGAAATCACGTTTGTCAAATTTGTTAAAGTTCTTTGAGATTATAACTGAAATAACGCCACAGAGGCCGGAATCCCATCATCAAGTCACCTTTTATTTACATGTACATATTACTTGACACTAGTCTGTTTTCCTCAGAGCCCTTTGGCTCCGGCCCGAAATGTCAATTCTCCTGCTCCTCCGATGCTGCTTGACCTGCTGTGCTTTTCCAGCAACACACTCTCGACTCTGATCTCCAACATCTGTAGACCTCATTTTTGCCTGGTTTCCTCAGAGCCAGCTCTCAAACTGAACAGGATGTCTGACTTGGAGTCACACTGTAAACATTTGCTATAAATTCTGTATCATATGATCTTATAACTCCACAATCACCTGATAAAGGAGCAGCGCTCCAAAAGCTAGTGCTTCCAAATAAACCTGTTGGGCTATAACCTGGTGTTGTGTGATTTTTTAAGGAAGTCTGATGCTCCTATTCTTATCTGTCAGCCAGAGCTCCCTAATGGATAAGGTTAACAGTCCTAATTGGGGAACTCATATTCTATGAAGTCCACCTGGCCGACCCCATTACAATCAAAACAATAACAAGTAGAATTGATTAAGGGAATTATTGATATAGTGTATATGGATTACCCAAAGGTATTCAATAAGGAGCCACAAAAACAGTTATTTCACAAGATAGGAGCTCATTCAAAGTTTGTGCGAAGATTTGTAGCTCGGGTGTTCGTTGTTGTGGTTCTGTTCGCCGAGCTGGAAGTTTTTGTTGCAAACGTTTCGTCCCCTGGCTAGGCGACATCATCAGTGCTTGGGAGCCTCCTGCGAAGCGCTTCTTTGATGTTTCCTCCGGTGTTTATAGTGGTCTGTCCCTGCCGCTTCCGGTTGTCAGTTTCAGCTGTCCGCTGTAGTGGTTGGTATATTGGGTCCAGGTCGATGTGTTTGTTGATGGAGTTTGTGGACCCAATATACCAACCACTACAGCGGACAGCTGAAACTGACAACCGGAAGCGGCAGGGACAGACCACTATAAACACTGGAGGAAACATCAAAGAAGCGCTTCGCAGGAGGCTCCCAAGCACTGATGATGTCGCCTAACCAGGGGACGAAACGTTTGCAACAAAAACTTCCAGCTCGGCGAACAGAACCACAACATAGGAGCTCATAATATTGGTGGTAATGTATTAACATTGATTATGGATTGATTAAAATAAGGAAGACGAAAAGTTGGGACTAATGGATCTTTTTCAGATTAAAAGTATGTAACTAGTGGAATACCACGAGGATCAGTTTTACGGTCTCACTTATTTGTAATCTATATGAATGACTTAGAGGGAAGAGTGTAATATATCCAAATTTTTTGATGATACAAAAGTAGGTGAATTGGCATGTTGTGATGAGATTATAAGGCAATATAGATAGGTCGATTAAATCAACAAAATGTTTGAGTTTGGAGTTTAAATTATGTAAGTGTTAAGTCATGCACTTTGTTAGGAAGAATCAAAAGACATTCTGCAAAAATGTTCAGTGCAGAGGGAACTGGGTGTTCTTGGTCAAGAAGCACAAAATGTTAGCATGTAGCTGCAGCAAGTGGCATTTAGGCCTTTATTTCTAAAGGCTTGGAGTTTAAAAATGGGGAAATGTTGTTACAACTGGACAGGGTGTTGGTGAGACCACATCTGTAGCACTGTGTACAGTTTTTGATCCCTTGAAGAAAGGATAAACAGGTTAAGCCGTTATTCATTACAGTTTAGAAGGATAAGGAGCGTTCTTTTGAAAGATACAAGGTGCTGAGGGTGCTTGACAGGATGAATGTTGAGAAGATGTTTCCATTGGTGGGGAATCTCAAACTAGGGGGCAGAGTTGCAGAACTCATTTAAAACTGAAATGCAACAGGGTGAATTTCTAGAATTCTCAAGCTCACTGGAAGTATGAAAGTGAGGAGGTAATTTTTTTGATATATTAGTTAGTTGAGGGCTATAGTGAGCTGGTATGAAAGAGGAGTTGACATGTGGAGCAGATCAGCCATGATCCTGTTGAATGGTGGGGTAGGTCTGAGGGGCTGATTAGCCTAGCCTTCCTTTATCTTAGATTGTTATATATTTACATCCATTAAGAATTTCCTTGCAACTCTCCATCTCAGCTCATTGGCGTCCTGCAAGGGGAAGTAGACCAAAAGCTTGGTCAAAGAGATGAGTTTAAGGATGTGCCCTAAAAGAGAACAAGGAAATAGAAAGACAGACAGTGTCGAGGGGGAGTTCTGCATGACTGCCAGTGGCGTGCAGCAGTTAAAACCAGGGACACAAGGGAGCCCAGGGTGTTGAAATCATAAGAGTGTTGTAAGGCTAGAGGGCATTAAATATACAGGTAGGAGCAACACTGTGGAGGGTTTTGAAAAGTACAGTTAGAATAATAAAATCAAAACACTGCTGGAGCCAGCATGTGCCCACAGTAGATTGTTGGTACATGAATGCAACTTGATGTAAGTTAAGAGATGGGCAGCTGAATTTTAGTGAATGTACAGATGGATTCTTGGGAAATACCAGAAATAATGGTGCAGAGTGGGGAGAGGAGCCATTGTTAGCAAGCGTTATTGGGATTAGATGGATAAGAATGGAACTGGCTGAGTATGAGTGAATGGTAGTGGAAGGTGTTGGAGGAGGAGTGTATGGTCAACAAAGGCTGCAAACAGGTTGAGAAGGATGAGAAGAAATGGTTTGACTTTGTCACATTCATATAGGATTTATTGCTACTTTGATCAGAGCAGTTGATCTGAGGCAGGGGCAGAAGCTGAATTGGAGAGATCCAAGCGTGAGGTTTTAGGAAAGCTGAGCATTTTTGTGGGAGGCAACAGCTTGTTCAAGGAATTTGGAGAGGAGAGGGACATTGGCAATCGATGCTAATTTGCAGAAGTGTCAGGATGTTTTTTGAGGAGATAATTGGTAACCCTTGTTAAGCTGTGGGGAGGAGGCAGGAAAGAGGATTTTGAGATGACAGTTTGCAGCAGAAAAAGGAAGCTATGTATTTTTTTTCTGATAATTCTTGATAAGTGATTGTTTTCATGGAATAGAGTAAGACTTGATGATGCAATGATACCTGGCAATGAGACACTAAACCAAATGTTTGTCATAACTATCCAAGTCTACATCCCTCTGCCTTAAGGGAGCAGAGGTGAGGGTCAAACCATGGGTGAAGGTCATTTAGCTTGAACAACTGGTTTGAGATGTGATGTCAACAAGACAGGTTCAATTCCTGCAGCAGCTGAGGTTACATTGAAGGTCCTACCTTTTCCACCTCTCCCCTTGACTAAGGTGTGGTGACCCTCAGGTTAAATCAACACCAGGCATCAAAGTCTGTCTCTCTAATAAGAGAGCAGCCCTATGGTCTGGTGACTTTACCGTGTCAAGGGGAATAACCAGGGTTTGAGAGAAATGGTTTTAATAGGGTCTGGAGCAGCAAAGGTGGAGTTGAGTGTGTGGTTAAGCAGATCAGTGGCTGCAGAAATGTTGTGGTGAATGGAGAGTCGGTGACTAGGCAATTGGATTTTGAAAGGCTGGATTTTGAAAGTGCAGTATTGAGTTAATTGGGAAGAAAAGGAGTCAATACAGAAGGAGATGGTGGGGAGAGAAGAGATGAGTGGAGAGCAATACAAGGAAATGATCAGAAATGGCCTTAACTGGGAGTTTATGGTAGTTTTTCTTTCATGTTGCCATGAAGAAAAAAATGGGTGACCTGGTTGCTCAGAGCCAGGGATCCAGATTCGATTCCAGCCTCAGGTGACTGTCAGTGTGGGTTTCCTCTGTGTGCTGCGATTTCCTCCCACAATACAAAGATGTGCAGGTTAGGTGAATTGGCCATGCTAAATTGCCCAGAGTGCTCAGGGATGTGTAAGTTAGTTGCATTAGTCAGGTGTAAATATAGGATGACAGGATAGGGGAATGAGTCAGGGTGGGTTACTCTTCGGAAGGTCGGTGTGGACTTGCTAGTTCGAAGAGCCTGTTGCCACACTGTAGGGATTCCATAATATTCTATAAATAATATTAGTAGCAAGACCATGTGAGATGGCAAGATCCAGGAGTAGCCATGAACATGTACTGGAGAGTTTATACAAAAGGGAGTTCATATTGACAAACTCAGTGGAGAGCATGAGGAAGGACAGCCCTGAAGATAAGTCAGTGAGGAACTTGGTACCATGCTCAGGGAACTGGTTGAGAATTATGGTTTAATTGAGAAGTGAATGGAGTGGAACAATGTGTGATACTTAGAGGAGGAGAAGGTGTCGTGGAAGCAGCAGCAGTTTAGTGATAGAGCCACATCATCACCATGAAGGCTTTGGCAAGGCCACCAGACAAAAAAAAATTCAGAAACAGCACTGGTCATGGCATTGACAAAGCAGGGTGTGAGGAGGATTGTCAACCAGAAAACCAGGCTTCCCTCAAAGCTACTTGAGGACTATGAGAGAGGCTAGAACAATCTGCCCAGATAAGGGAACAGGATTAGAATCCTGAACAGACGTGTGCCACTATTGAGAGCGCGGAAGGAAAGAGTCTGTGAGATAAATGACCAGCCTTAAGCATCTTCAAAGCAGAGATTTTGTGATGGTGTTAATGCTCTAATTTGAGTGTCTGCCCTATATATATATTTGTGAAAAAAATATGATATTTAAGGAGAATGTCGTGTACTAAATACTCATTTTGACATTTAATTCTCTAATCCAGGGAAGGAACGCAGGGCTTTGTATTATCCTTGACTCGTGTGTAAGTCTGTAGAAAGACTTAATCACTTGTCATAACTGTCAGTGCTTCAATTCATCACTGGCCAGAGGTGCTAATCTGTGTTGCTTGTAATAATTCCTGTCTGCCACGATGCACCATGTCAGTGGGCAGCCAGGCCAGACTAATTAAAGATAGCAACTGGTGGCAGCTGTCTGCCTGCAGCTTCTGGTCAATAGAACAAATGACAATGCAGGCACGGAGCAAATTAATGATACATGCATGTGACCGAGTGAGCTGTCAGCCAAGGCAGTGATCTGTAATTACCTTCTCAACATACAAATGCACATGTACACACATATGTACACACATATACAGTTACAAACATCCCTCCCATATACATGCGTTTATATGTACCTGTATATCTATACACTGCACTTAATTTCTCCCTCAATTTCTTCTCTGAATGTGCTGATATAGCTCATTTTCTCTCCCAGTGTACCTTAATGCGCTGAATTAAATTCTAGGCCCCACTTTCCCATATTTTGTTTCACATGGCAAAATAAATAAGGTTTAGTTCAGGAAAATCAAAATTCCCATCTACTGTAAGCCTAGAGTCCAGCAATACAGCTAAAAATGATAATCATAATGGTAGTCAGAGTGAGAGAGAGCCATCTGTTTTCTTGGCAAACATTGTCTCAGTGGATAGCATTCTCATCCCTACATCCCAGGTTATGCTCATTGACTTCAATGTAAAATCCAGCTCTCATATTCCTGTCCAGCTCTGAGGACATGCAGCACTGTCAGAGGATGGTGTCTTTAGGATGAGGTGTTAGAGTGAGATTTCATTTTCTCTCTCGTAAAGATCCCATGGCAATATTCAAAGAAAAGTGCGGGATTATCATTTTTTATCCCTCGGCCATCATTCAAACAGATTATTTGGGCATTCAACTTGTTGCTGTTTCTCAGATCTCTGTTGTGTGGCAATTAGTTATAAATTTAACTTGTGGCCTGTGCAGCAACCAAATGTGCAGTCACAGCGAGCGTGGAAAAGTAAGTTAAAATAAGGGTTTAAATCTGAGCTCTGCAGGCCTTTTCTGAAAACATTAAAGTATCTGGCTACTAATTTGGGCCGCTAGTTTTCTGCCCAGGGTCAAAATCAACAGGTCTCTGGTGGTCAACATACAATGCAGCATCTGGCTTGATGAGGAGGCTTAAACCTTGAAGAATTTGGTGAATTGTAAACTGCTTTTTCTCAGTAGGTATCCATTTAGAGAGTGGAAGTGGCTGTTTATTTTGATGGCATGATGAGGTTTATTGAGTTTGTCGTACTGCAGTGTTGCCACAGCCAGCTCCTGTGCTTTTGTTCCTTGTTCATGCATTGTAATGCAGGTAATGAAACTTCTCTTGCTTGGTTTTCTGAATACTATTCCTCACTGGTGAACAAATGCTGCACACTTAGTGACTATTGAGAAGATTTTAACTTAATGTGTTAGAACGCAAAACTCTGACATTCCCTCCTTCAACCGTTTTAATTGTCCGTCTTCCTGTAAGACTTTAAACATAAACCTTTGAGCTTTTAATCACTTGACCTAATATATCCTTATGGAGTTTGGTGTCAAATTTTGTTTGATAACACTACTATGAAGTACCTTGGGACATTTTAGCATGTTAAAGGCACTACATAAATGAAGCTTGTTATTGTAATACTGTGCATATAATTGGCAATAATAAAATAAAATAGCCATCTTCAGATACAGTTAACTATGTTTCTCCTTGAAGTTTCATGTTCATTGAGGACATTCTATGTCCCTTTACAAAGAATGGGATGATTTCTGACGTTGCCACTCTCTGTTCCTATAGCATGTGCTGCCAGGTAAGGAATAGTTAGATGAAGATTTACTTTGTCCTTCAGTGAATATTCCAGCCAACCTTGGAAGGGCACTAGGATGTTGTTGTTTCCGGACTCTGCACTAATTAGTCATTGGTATCTTTCAAGTGAGGTTATCATTTGGTGATGAATTATGTCAGCAGTTTGTGATGTGAACTTTTGGACCTAGTGAAATTTAGTTTAGTTCGAAGAAGACTTATTGTGGGTCAAGACTTTGATGCTTCCTCCTGGGAAATATGTCAATGTTCCAATGCTCAGTTGGAAGCATCCTGATTGATGATGTGTCTGAAGTTCGCTAGGTCCCCACCATCTGGAAATCATCTCCCAATGATAGTCAACACCTTCAGAACAGGAGTTTGGATGAATTAAGGCAATGGGGAAGGAAGACCCCTTCACTGCATCTCAGTAGGATGAAATTATTCTTGGGCATTATTGAAAAATAGGCAATTGGCTGTTCATCTTAAGCCAAGCCTTTGGGATTCACCCAGTTTGCACTTCTACCCATGCCAATTTCACCACCACCAGGTGATTTAAATCTTTCAGACTCATCTGTCTCAAAAAAGATTATAACTCCACGGCTCTGCCAAAACCCAAGTGGATCAATATGTTTATAAACCAGAGCAGGGCTGCTTTCCGAAAACATCAAACTTCCTGCAGTCAGCTTGGCTTCGTGCCCTGGGATTTATCTCTATGACCCAAATGGGTCTGACCTGGGTTGAAGCCAACTCCAGATTAGGATATATCGCAGTGAGTGCCAGAGGTGAAAGTTGGCGTGTGTGAAGATGCCATTTCACCAGTCCCAGCCCAAAGGAGGAGATTTTCTGGTCTCACGATAGAGCTAACAGCTGGTGCAAAGTTCCCTCTCACAGTCCAGTCTTTGTCTGGCTTCAGAATTAGAGGCTTTCTCAGCTCTGATGATTGTTTTATTTTGTTGTAGTTTTTTTCCTCCTGCTTTAACATATTGAGCGTTGAATGGAATATTCAAATGTAAACTAGCCAGCAATTGGTTAGTGCACAAAGCCCACATGCTTCTTAGTGCCCATGCCTTGAACTCAAAAATTCTCTTGTGTCTTTTCATAGCAGTAAACAGCTCTTGTTTTTTTTCCACATCTTCAAAGACATGTAATGAAACAATTATGGTAGGGTGAGGTTGGTTACATAGCCAGTTTGACACTCCACCCATAAGTGCCATTGTCAAGAAACATCTCCATTAGCTAGGAGAGAGTAGATTGAGGAGGTAAGAAGTTTCTCAGGTTTGAGTTAGAGCAGGAGATGGGCTAATGATATAAGGATTAAGACAATAATGTTCCACATACGTTCCTAGCAAGTACACTTCTTTTGTAATGATTGTAGATACTGTTAAAAGCAACATGCAATGATGCTGGTAGTCATCAAGAACTTAGGAATTACTATGCTTTAGAAAGGGCTAAGATCCTTTCGCCGTACCTGGTACATTATACTGCAATGATGGAGCAACTGGGGATGTGATGGCGTCGTAGTATTATCGCTGTTAACCCAGAGATCCAGGTAATTTTCTGGGGACTCTGGTTCGAATCCCACGATAGCAAGTGGTGGAATTTGAATTCAATAGAAAAGGAAATCTGGAATTAAGGAGCTAACAATGACCAAGAATGCATTGTTGATTGTTGGGAAAAACCCATCTGGTTCACTAATGCCCTTAAGGGAAGAAAACTGCCATCCTTACCTGGTCTGGACTACATGTGACCTACAGCAATGTGGTTAACACTTAGATGCTCTCTGGGCAATTAGGGATGGGCAATAAATACTGGCCTAGCCGGCACCACATCCCGTGAAAGAATTTTAAAAATTGACCAATCATGGTTTTTGGTCTCAATGCCAGAGAGCTTTGGAACCATAAATTCAAAGTCACCTGTTTCTTGCTAGCACACATTGCACTTACACTTACTTTGGAACATCATGTATTGCATGTTGCAATCCAAAATATCGTTTTCTGAAATAAATCTATTTACTTTGTAGTTGATTGAACCAATACTAACAGTGCACAGCAAGCTTCCACAAGCAGGTATGTTGTAATTATCAGATTACCTGTTTTAATGACATTGACTGAGGTATAAGCGTTGGTCTGGACACAGGAGAGAATCTGTCTGCTCTTCTTCAATTAGTACCATTGGATCTACTGTGGCCGCATGAAAGGGCAGGTAGGACCTTTGTTTAATGACTCATCTGGGAGACAACACCTCAGACAGCCGAACTCCGCATTAGCGTTAATGTTTCAGGTCTTGTAGTTTTCTGACTGAGTGAGAGTGCTACCCACACAGTCAGCTTGATTGTAAGCTGACTCTGGTACTTAATGGCCTTCCCATTCCCTTTCCTTATTGCTGTGATGTGTTGGACTACAACCTGGTGTTGTGTGATTTTTAGTGCTGTTATAGCGCAAACTGTCATTTTCCTGCCTGGTCCTGGAGTGTTCTGCTTATCAAGCACCTGTCTGTTGTGAAACAAACACATACATTTCTGGACAAACTCAGCAAGCACATTCTGAAGCATGGTAACTGGACTCAAAGTGTTAACTCTGCTTTCGCTACACAGATGCTGTCAGGCCTGCTAAGTTTCTCCAGCAATTACTGTTTCTGTTTCAGATCTCCAATGCCCGCTGTTCTTTGTCTTATTTTATCCGTTTGTTCTGATTGGCTTTGGAGGCAGTCTGGCAGGAGAGCTGTTAACTGGGATTAATGAGGTATAGCTCTAATGATTAAGTGAAGTCACTGTGTTGCAGAATGAAATATTGCTTTGCGAGAGCATGGACTGATTAGCTTTAACAAGGAGGTTTTGCTCGCCAGTCTGTGTAGGATCAGTGCACTCTCTGTGAGCAGGCAGCTTCTGCTTACAGTGCGGAGATCTCCAGATGGAGATAGAAGGAATTAGATTAAGCTTTGATTATCAAGAAGCGGCTTAAATATAAGAAGTGGGCCATGGAGTTTTCTATGGATTAAGGTCGTTGGAAGCTATTAACCTGGAGGTGAGGGAGAACTCGTCTGGGGAAAGTGGAACAAGATAACATGACATTAAAATGAATTCGATTAGAGTCCTAGAGTCATAGAGATGTACAGCATGGAAACAGACCCTTCGGTCCAACCCGTCCATGCCGACCAGGTATCCTAACCCAACCGAGTCCCACCTGCCAGCACCCGGCCCACATCCCTCCAAACCCTTCCTATTCATATACTCATCCAAATACCTTTTAAATGTAGCAATTGTACCAGCTTCCACCACTTCCTCTGTCAACTCATTCCATACACGTACTACCCTCTGCATGAAAAAGTTGCCCCTTAAGTCTCTTTTATATCTTTCCCCTCTCATCCTAAACCTATGCCCTCTAGTTCTGGACTCCCCCGCACCAGGGGAAAGACTTTGTATATTTACCCTATCCATTCCCCTCATGATTTTATAAACCTCCATAAGGTCACCCCTCAGCATCCGACGCTCCAGGGAAAACAGCCCTAGCCTATTCAACCTCCCACGATAGCACAAATCCTCCAACCCTGACAGCATCCTTGTAAATCTTTTCTGAGCCCTTTCAAGTTTCACAATATCTTTCCGATAGGAAGGAGACCAGAATTGTATGCAATATTCCAACAGTGGTCCAAGCAATGTCCTGTACAGCCGCAAGATGACCTCCCAAGTCCTATACTCATTACTCTGACCAATAAAGGAAAGCAGACCAAAAGCCTCCTTCACTATCCTATCTACCCGCAACTCCACTTTCAAGGAGCTATGAACCTGCACTCCGAGGTCTCTTTGTTCAGCAACACTCCAGATGAACTTACCATTAAGTGTGTAAGTCCTGTTAAGATTTGCTTTCCCAAAATGCAGCACCTCACATTTATCTAAATTAAACTCCATCTGTCACCTCTCAGCCCTTTGGCCCATCTGATCAAGATCATGTTGTAATCAGAGGTAACCTTCTTCACTGTCCACTACACCTCCAATTTTGGTGTCATCTGCAAACTTACTAACTGTACCTCTTATGCTCACATCCAAATCATTTATGTAAATGGCAAAACGTAGAGGGCCCAGCACCGATCCTTGTGATACTCCACAGGTCACAGGCCTCCAGTCTGAAAAACAACCCTCCACCACCATCTTCTATCTTCTACCTTTGAGCCAGTTCTATGTCCAAATGGCTAGTTCTCCCTGTATTCCATGAGATCTAACCTTGCTAACCAGTCTCCCATGGGGAACCTTGTTGAATGCCTTACTGGAGTCCATATAGATCACATCCACCATTCTGCCCTCATCAATCCTCTTTGTTACTTCTTCAAAAACTCAATCAAGTTTGTTGTATCAAAGACTGCATGGGGGAAATATAGATTCTTTACTGCTCAAATCCTGGTTGAGCTATACTATGCTGTGGCAGAATCATAGAAGAACACCATTGGCCCATGATTCCTGTGGCAACTTGTGACAAGAGCTATCTAATTTGTACCACCCCCTTTTCCCTTTCCTCATGGATCTGCAAGTCAAGTATTCATCCAAATCTGTCTTTGGAAGTTATGATTGAATATGCTTCCACCATCCTTTTTTGAATAGTTTGGTTATCCATCTGGGTTCTAGCCTCATGGTACTGTGCTTGGAAAGCAAATTGGGTTAGAACCACCAGGAACTTCCTGGATCAAAGGACAATTATCACCACACACTGGGGAGGCTTAACGATAGCTTCTCATGAGCAACCTGTCAGAAAGGTGGTGAAGTGGAAATCTCTGAGTCTGGAAGTCTGGCAATGCTGCAGTCCTCCAGGCAGAGCCAGTTCCATGCCAGAGATATGCAATGGAAATGTGTAATAGGGAACATGTCTAGATAATGCAAATGATAATTGTGTTCAGGTGGCATAGCAGACATTACATATGAGCTTTGTGATGTAATAGGTAATGCACCCGTCCCATATTAGGTACGGGTTCAAACTTGTAATTTCCAGCATTCTGAATCGCACTTCCTGCATTACATCATGAAGCTCCGATTTCCTCTTAATGTAAAATAAATTTCTGGGAAATCAGAAACAAAAAAAACAAGGAACTGATAATCTAAGAGATCTGCTCTTGGAAATAAATTAGAGGCTGAATAAAGAGTAAAGGCACTAAAATTAGCCTCTCCTACCTAGAATGCCCTTGATAAGGAAATTGACTGCAAAGAGCCACTAGGACTGAGTCTAGAAGGAGTATTTCATAAATATATTGCCTGGTAGGAAGTATTATAGGTAACTTCACTGTTAAATGTGGACAGAAAGTGATCCAAATGTCCAATGAGTGTGACCCAGTGTCTGGATGTTATAGAGTCATAGAGTTGTACAGCAGATTTTGAAGCTCCTTGGATGCTGCCTGAACTGCTGTGCTCTTCCAGCACCACTAATCCAGAATCTGGTTTCCAGCATCTGCAGTCATTGTTTTTACCACAGCACAGAAACAGACCCATTGATTCAGCTCGTCAATGCTGACCAGATATCCAAACCTAAACTAGTCCCATTTGCCAGCACTTGGCCCATATCTTTCTAAACCCGTCCTATTCATATACCCATCCAGATGTCATTTAAATGTTGCAATTGTACCAGCCTCCACCACTTCCTCTGGCAGTCATTCCATACGTGTACCACCCTCTGTGTGATAAAGTTGCCCCTTAGGTCCCTTTTATATCTTTCCCCTCTCACCCTAAACCTATGCCCTCTAGTTCTGGACTCCCCAACTCCAGGGAAAAGACTTTGTCTATTTACCTTATCCTTGTTCCTCATGATTTTATAAACCTCTATAAGGTCACCCCTCAGCCTTCGATGCTCCAGGGAAAAATAGCCCCAGCCTATTCAGCCTCTTCCTATAGCTCAAATCCTCCAACCCTGTGTAAAAGCAAGCTTGTAATCCAAAGGCCAAGAATTCAAATCCCAATTTGAAATGGAACTCTATGAAACTGGTAACAGAAAAAAAATCACAAACAGCAAACTAGTTTGTTAATGTCTAGAAAGAAAAGGAAGTCTGCAGCTCCTTTTAAGTTTGACACACACATTAGAGCAGTTCGCTACTCAAAGACATGTGTGCTGCCATTGTGATAAGTGCTGCAAGAGTGAAGGAGACGGTGCCAATCCACAGGCACTTTGCCTATAATATCTTTATCCTGTGAGCCGGAGAGACCAAAAGGAGATTTGAAGCCTGGCTTTGCCAATTTAGCTGATCTTGGCTATAGAATTAGATTAGGCACAAATTATCAATTTTGGTTTCACATTAAAGAAGATCCATATTTCTTTTAGCTTTAAAATACTGATGGAAAAGTATAGACCAGATCTAAAAGTTGAAGTTCTTAACTGAAGAAAGGCCAATTTTGACAGCGTTAGGCAACAACTTTCTAAAGCTGACTGGTGGCAGATGTTTGCAGATAAAGGGATGGCTGGAAAATGGGAAGCCTTCAGAAATTTGATAATGAGAATCCAGAGAAAATATATTCCTGTTAGGGTGAAAGGAAAGGCTGGTAGGTATAGGGAATGCTGGATGACTAAAGAAATTGAGGGTTTGGTTAAGAAAAGAAAGGAAGCAAATGTGAGGTATACTCAGGATAGATCAAGTGAATCCTTACAAGAGTATAAAGGCAGTAGGAGTATACTTAAGAGGGAAATCAGGAGGGCAAAACAAGGACATGAGATAGCTTTGGCAAATAGAGTTAAGGAAAATCCAGAGGGTGTTTAGAAATACATTAAGGGCAAAAGGGTAACTAGGGAGAGAATAGGGCCCCTCAAAGATCAGCAAGACAGCATTTGTGTGAAGCCACAAGAGACGGAGGAGATACTAAACGAGTATTTTGCATCAGAGTTTACTGTGGAAAGGGACATGGAAGATATAGACTGTAGGGAAATAGATGGTGACATCTTGCAAAATGCCCATATTACAGAGGAGGAATTGCTGGATGTCTTGAAATGGATAAAAGTGGATAAATCCCCAGGACCTGATCAGGTGCACCCTAGAACTCTGTGGGAAGCTAGGGAAGTGATTGCTGACCCTCTTGCTGAGATATTTGTATCATCGATAATCACAGGTGAGGTGCCAGAAGATTGGAGGTTGGCTAACGTGGTGCCACTGTTTAAGAAAGGTGGTAAGGACAAGCCAGGGAACCACAGATCGGTGCGCCTGACCTGGGTGGTGGGCAAGTTGTTGGAGGGAACTCTGACGGACAGGATGTACATGTATTTGGAAAGGCAAGGACTGATTAGGGATAGTCAGCATGGATTTGTGTGTGGGAAATCATGTCTCACAAACTTGATTGAGTTTTTTGAAGAAGTAACAAAGAGGATTGATGAGGGCAGAGCTGTAGATGTGATCTATATGGACTTCAGTAAAGAGTTCGACAAGATGGTTAGCAAGATTAGATCTCATGGAATACAGGGAGAACTAGTCATTTGGATACAGAACTGGCTCAAGGGGAGGAGTCAGAGGGTGGTGGTGGAGGGTTATTTTTCAGACTGGAGGCCTGTGACCAGTGGAGTGCCACAAGGATTGGTGCTGGTTCCAGTACGTTTTACCATTTATATAAATGATTTGGATGTCAGCATAAGAGGTATGGTTAGTAAATTTGCAGACGACGCCAAAATTGGAGCTGTAGTGGACAGCGAAGAAGGTTACTCTGATTACAACAGAATCTTGATCAGATGGGCCAATGGGCTGAGGAGTAGCAGATGGAGTTTAATTTACATAAATGTGAGGTGCTGCATTTTGGGAAAGCAAATCTTAGCAGGATTTATACGCTTAATGGTAAGGTCCTCGGGAGTGTTACTGAACCAAGAGACCTTAGAATACAGGTTCATAGCTCATTGAAAGTGGAGTCACAGGTAGATAGGATAGTGAAGAAGGCGTTTGGTATGCTTTCTTTTATTGGTCAGAGTTCTGAGTACAGAAGATGGGAGGTCCTATTGTGACTGTACAGGACAGTGGTTAGGCCACTTTTGGAATATTGTAGCAATTCTGGTCTCCTTCCTTTCTGGAGGATGTTGTGAAACCTGAACGAGTTCAGAAAAGATTTACAAGGATGTTGCCAGGGTTGGAGGATTTGAGCTATAGGGAGAGGTTGAATAGACTGGGGCTGTTTTCCCTGAGGTTGAGGGATGACCTTACAGAAGGCTATAAAATCAAGAGGGACATGGATAGGGTAAACAGACAAGGTCTTTTCCCTGGGGAGGGGGAGTCCAGAACTAGAGGGCATACATTTACGGTGAGAGGGGAAAGATATAAAAGAGACCTAAGGGGAAACTTTTTTATGCAGAGGGTTGTGCGTATGTGGATTGAGCTGCCAGAGGAAGTGGTGGAGGCTAGTATAATTACAATATTTAAAAGGCATCTGGATGGGTATATGAATAGGAAGGGTTTGGAGGGATACAGGCTGGGTGCTGGCATGTGGGACTAGATTGAGTTGGGATATCTGGTCAGCCTGGACGAGTTGAACTGAAACGTCTGTTTCTGTGCTGTACATCTCTTTGACTCTATGACTCTAATGTTACTATTGTCAGCATCCAAAGAATGCGGTGGTGTCTGGGCATCAGGAGAGAGTGGTAACTCACTGTTTTGGTTCACACAAAATGAATAACTGCTTCGGTGAGATGTTGGACCATGAGCGTCAATGGAGTAAGAGCCACAGCCCACAGAAACTGCAACAAATCAATGAACAGGCTTTAATTCAAGGTTCCTTGAAAGGTAACAAAGAATGACACCACTTTGACTAGGAAACACACACACATCCTAGAACAGGTGAAAGAAAGACACGCACGAGAATTCTTAGTGGCATGGCATTTTAACTAGAACTCCATCAATAAACGCATCGATTTAGACCCTATGTACCTTCTCTTGAAAGAAAGAACTGGAAATGACAGCACCCACCTTAAGAATCCAAGACCTATAAATAGAGAGGCAGGACATACCACCAACGTTTCACTGGAGACTCTCACTGATGATGTTACCTAGTCATGGTGATGAAATGTCTGAAAACAAACCTTCAAGCTCAGTAATCTAACTTGCATACTTATCATCAACCTGAGCTGCAAATCTTCTCAAAAATAGCTAACACCTATCTTTCAATTATCCTGGAGATTTGAACATAAAAAATTAGACTAACATTCCAGTGCAGTACTGAGGAAGTGTTGCATTGTTGGAGGAGCTGCTTTTCAGAGGAGGCAGTTACCCTAGACCCTGTTTTCACCCTTGGTTGGATGTAAAAGATGTCACTGAATAATTAGAGGAAGAGAGTGGAGTAGAGTCCTCCCTGTCTTCCTGGCTAATGATTATCCCTCAATGAAGATCACTATGAAACATGGCTAATTATGAGTGTTAGCTGTGCGTACATGGGCTGCAGTGTTTTCTACATTGTAATATATTGCAGTTCAAGGTGTATTCCTTGGCTTGTTTCCTGATGAAGGGCTTTTGCCCGAAACGTCGATTTTGCCTGTCCTCGGATGCTGCCTGAATTGCTGTGCTCTTCCAGCACCACTGATCCAGAATCTGGTTTCCAGCATCTGCAGTCATTGTTTTTACCTCTGTAAAATACACCTGCACATCCTCAGGTTTATAAAGGCACTATCCGCTACACCTCCAATTTTTTTGAACAACTCATCTGAATTACCGCATTTCGGACATGTAGAACTTCTCTGAGTTCCACCCTACCCTGAGATGCTATAAAATGTTGAATTAAATCCGAAAGTAACAACTGCGCCTCAAAAGTAAAACTTCATTGATTGGAAAGTAATTTGAGATTGTGAAAAGTGGTTCATAATTGCAACGCTTCCTTTTTTTCCTGGATGTAGCGCTGGAGCAGGAATTGGATACATATCCTCTGAACAGGACTCTGGGTGGAATGTTTTCATTGCTAGTAACTAATCAGATGCTTTCGGGGCCAGCTTCATGGCAGTGAGGAGTAATGGTAGAAAGAGTATGGAGCTAATAGAGCAGTTACACTGAAGGGGTAATTGATGACTATATTAGTGAATGTCAATGAATCTAATGGTGGGACACATATATAGTGAAAGTAGTCCAATCGAGATGACTGTCTTGCTGAGCTATGCTGCTTGTACCATTAATCTAGTATGGTTCAGCAAAGTATCTTTGAAAAGAAATAGCACATCTCATCACATTTTTGAATGTGTGGCTGAGATGCCAGCCTGTTGGCAAAAGTCACCCATTATTGCCATCTACTAGTTCTTTGCTGTCGCCACAAGACCAATTGCAATATCAAACTGAAGAAATCAGACCAGGAGAAAGTCAGGTGGTGTTCGAGCCTTTACCATTTAATGTGATCATGCTGATTTACTATCTCAACTTCACTTTCATCGATCTGTTAAGTGCCTCCAAAAAGTTTAAACTTATGAAGTACTTTTGATGGTGTAACATGTCAGAAGGTGCTTTCTAGGAGTGTTATCAGGTAGAATTTGTCACCAAGCAAAATACAGAGAGATTGGGGCAGGTCAGATCAAAGAGAGTATGTTTCCAGATGCCTATTTAAGGAGGAGAGGTAACGAGGGAATTCTAATGCTTAGGGTCAGGGTAGCTGAAAGCACACTACCAGTGGTGGGGTGCTGCAAGTCAGGAATATGTAAGAGGCCCCAAGTACTAGCTCCCCTCTTGTCATATACCATCATGACCTGAAGCAGTATTCCTTCACTCTCTCTGGACAAAATCCTGTGCTTTTTTTCCAAACAGCATTGTCAGAATGCATGCACTGGACTACAACAGATCAAGACTGTGCCTCATCATCATCTTTTGAGTGCAAGTAAGTCTGGCAACAAGTGCCGCGATGCTCAATTAACACAAAGTAACAGTAAAATGAAGTCAGAGGGTTGTAGGGCTAGTGGAGGTTTCAGAGACATGATCCAGGTTGACATTCTTGAGCAGACTGAGGGAACACTGCACTGTAGTACCAGGGGCACTGACTTTTGAAAAAGAGATAAACTGGAGCCCCATCTGCTTGTTGGTTGGACATAAAAGGTCTTATTGTTCTATTTGAAGAAGAGCAGTGGTGTTCTCCTTTATGTCCTCAGGTCACTATGTAACCCTCAACCAATATTACTAAAACAGATCAGTATCATGTGGTTGTTTGTGGGTCTTTGATGTTATAAATTGGTTGCCTTTCCCACATTAGAACAGTGTCTACACTTGAAATGTACTTAAGTGACTATGGGGCTCTTTTCAACATGCTGGACTTTGCAAGTATCTGGCTGGGTCATGTATTGAAGTATCTGGGGTGGGACTTGAACTCAGACACACTGACTCCGGTGAGAGTATCCACTGAGGCACATCTGCCACTATCTGCTTGCATTAACTGGAGTTCTGCCCCATCTAGGTACAGAGCTTCAGAACTCCTTGTTTCCAAGTCCCATACAACAGCAATGTCTGACTAAGAAATGTCCAGTTTCATGTCACTCTCAGATGAAAAGAACAGAAAATGCTGAAGAGAGCTGGAATGATGTTTCAAATGGAAGGACAAAATAACTGTTACATCAGTGGACTTGAATATCATTACTCAATGAACTTCCTATGGTCCCTCATTGTAATTGGCAGCTTTCATCAAGCCATTCCTTAAACTGCTAGTTGTGAATTGAATGGTTTTCAAAGCTTGGGCAATTCTTCTGTGCTGTTTATGTTTTGATTGACTAGACATTAATGCGAAAGATTCTCTCTTGGCTGGAAAACATAATTCATTCTACTCAGGTAATATACGTTGGGGTCAGAGGATTGTAGTTTTCAACTCCATGTCACTTACCCTGACTGTCATTCCCTGTGGGGTATTGAGGGAGTAGTGTATTATTAGGAGTGCCATCACTCAGAATGAGGTGTCTGCCAAATTAGGTGGGTGGAAAAGATTTCACAGGATTTTCAAAGTTGAGCAGAAGAGTTCGTCCTGTGTCCCAGCTCTGTTTATCTTTCATTGAACTTCACACAAAAAAAAACACCCAGACTATCTGGTTATTGTCCAATTGCCGTGTGTGTGTGTTTACTGTGGACAAATTGTTGCCAAGTTTCC
The DNA here is from genome assembly GCF_037043375.1 of Chiloscyllium plagiosum. Lineage (NCBI taxonomy): Eukaryota > Metazoa > Chordata > Chondrichthyes > Orectolobiformes > Hemiscylliidae > Chiloscyllium > Chiloscyllium plagiosum. The sequence continues at coordinate 19,459,342 of NW_028270168.1, forward strand.
AATATGACGATGCTAACAGTTTTCTCCATTACAAAAGCAACTCTCGGAGCAAAGTGAGCAGAAGGGACTGAGATTGATGACCACGTGGAGAATAGATAACATTGCAGAATGAATGAACCAACTGACCTGTTTCTGTCATGTAATTTCTATCTAAGTCATTAATGATGGTATGTAAATGTATTTAAGTGTAATCCCGAGTGTAACACCTTCAGCTTTTTTTTTAACACCACAATGACTTTGTATGTTTCTCGCCCAGGAGATTTAAACAATCATCTTGCCTGATTTATTGCTCAGAATTGGGCCTGTTACGTGCATGAGGATATTGAAGTCTTCATCAATCAGCAACAGGATAGACTAAAATAGCTCTTGTTCTATATGTGGATTGTGTTGATCACACTGTTGAGTAGTGAGTGCCCGAACTGCTTAACCACTTGTTCTTATCCCCAGAAAATACAAGGCTTAAAGGAGAACTGATAAAGATTTTCCAAATTATGAAGGGTTTTAATAGGAAGAATGTGGAAATAACATTTTCACCTGTGGATAAGACCAGAACAGGGTGGGGGTATCAAAATTTGGTCACTAACAGATCAAATAAAGGATTTCAACAGAATTTCTTTACACAGAGAGTCGCAGGATTGTGGAATTTGCTGCTCTATTAAATGATTGAAGCACTGAAGGTGAAGCATTGAGTGTACCCGGGGGTAGGGGTGAAGGGTAGGAATTTGAGGGATTTTATTAATCTTTAGTTATTCTTTCATGGGATTTTGGTGTCACTTGTAAGGGCAGCATCTGTGCCCATCCTTGAACTTGTTACTCCAGTTCAGAGGACAGTTAAAAGTAAACTACATTGCTATCAGTCCTGAATCTGCAATTTGAAATCCTGCTACCATTGTGGGGCATTGAGTTTTTAAGGCAGTCAATGACAGCTTAGTGGTCACCTTCAGGAGAATAGCTTTCAATTCCAGAGTTACTAACTGAATGTTAATGTCGCCACATGCTGGGTGTGATTTGAATCCCTGTTAACCAGAGCTTAAACCTGGACCTTTAGTATACCAGTCTAGGGACTTTACCACTATACCACCATCATCGCAGTGTAAGGGAACAGCTCATTAAATAAGGAGGAGGCTTACACAAAGTATAACCATCAGGATAGATCCGAGGCACCAAATACACTATTTCTGTACTCTTTGCTGTCCATTTAGGAAAACTGCCTCAGACTAAACAAGGGGGTGAAGTTGATGGTTCTGATAGTTTCCAGGATGACTGGCCTTACCAGAGGAGCAAGGGTTACAGAAACAAACATTTGGAATCACACATCAAACCAGGAGACCATTTATATTGCATGTGTCAGCCAACAAGGGCCCATCAAGTTTAAAGCTGACTTTCTGGCTCTCAGTCCATAACCTTGCAGGATCGATGGAAGAGGAAAAGCTGTAAGCTGCACAATGAATCAAGCCACACTTCCTACCAGCTTGTTTGACAACACAGTGCTCTTTGTTGACTGTGAAACACTTTAGAACTGAGGGCATGCAGGTCGCTATATAAATGCAAGGTTTTTTATATAATGTCCCACTAAATGTAGCACTTTCAGGAATAGTGCCCTGAAGGGAAATAATAGAATGAATCCATGGCGTTAGTTTAAATTGGGCAATGTAGAAGTCTGTTTACATAATGATATAATAATTTAATCTTAAACAGAGTAGGTTGAAAGATCAGATCTGTAAGTAGGATAAGAAATCCTTGGGCAATGACTCAAACAGAATGTACTGTTGACCGTCCACAGCGGATCCATATCTCCTGAACTTGCTAAGATATTTATATTCAGTCTTTCCCTTTTTTTGTGTCAGCCAATTTGTAAATCGATCATCATGCTTAAAATCTAATTCACTGAACAAATAAATTCTCTCTTTCACTGTCTGTCTCTCATTTACTGCTTCTGTAGTGAGACATTTCATTTATTTCAGCAGAGAGAGCATGGTGCAGAAAGACAGAGTGAAGGCTCATTGTTCCCCAGTTGGATCAAAACGCTGCAATTAATTGACCTGCATTGTTTACCAAAGCACAGCCCACTCCTGAGTTTTCCACTGTGTGTCTGGCTAGGACCAATCGGCCCATAGGAGCATTAGTTTGCAGGATTATCTGTCGAGTTTGGCAGAATGTCAATGCCTGCCTACCAAGGGTCCATTAAAGGACAAGACTCTGTCCCCTGGAGTACTGACGTGGTTCAGAGTTTGTGCTATCAAGTTCACAATGGTGGGGTTGAAATGGTCAGAACCTCCATGGTCAAGAACATAGGAATAGGAAGTGTCCATTTAGCCACGCAAGCCTGTTCCTTTTTTGAAATCAGTCCATAACTGATCTACATCCCATTTACTTGCTCCAAGTTCATTGTTCTATATTCTTTAATATCAAGCAAACATCCAACAATTTCAGTCAGAAAACTCCAATTGATCCTCCCTCACAGCCTTTTAGGGAGAGAATGCTAGATATTTGCTGTTCTGAATCACCATGGGCAGCACGGTGGCTCAGTGTTTAGCACTGCTGCCTCACGGTGCCAGGGATCCGGGTTTGATTCCTACCTCGGGCGACTGTCCGTGTGGAGTTTGCACATTCTCCCTGTGTCTGTGTGGGTTTCCTCCTCAGTCCAAAGATGTGCAGGTTAGGTGAATTGGCCATGCTAAATTGCCCCTAGTATTCAGGGATGTGTAGATTAGGTGCATTAGGCAGGGGTAAATGTAGAGAAATAGGGTAGGGGAATGAGTTTAGGTGGGATACTCTTCAGAGGGTCAGTGTGGACTTGTTGGGCCGAAAGGCAAGTTTCGATACTGCAGGTAATATAATCTCACTATAAATTGAAGTTTTTTCCCCTTGTTGAGGATTCTCCTTGCCTTTACATCTGGACAACAGAGGCTACAGCTTCTCCTTATCGGTCCTATAGAAGTCCTTTATTACACTGAATGTTTTAGTTTGATAACCCACAGCCTTCTAAACCCAAAGGGAATTCAAACCAAGTTTGTGCAGTGTGTCTTCAACATACAATGGGTTTGATTGGGAACTTGTAGCAGCACCAGGCACCTTGGTGTTCTTAGTGCTAAACCCAATTGTCTGTGTCAGGTTTACTCACTCCCTGGTGATTAAACCTAGTACTGATAGCTCCTGCTCTCCGAAAGTAGAGCATTCCCAGGAAACCATTTGTATGCTGAAATGGTGTAAGATGAAGGTGCATGATTTATACGGGAAAAAATACCGCCATTTGTCACAAAACTGAAAATCCTCTTTGGATAGGCGAAACAGGTACTAATGTTGGTCTTTCATAAAAGTGAAATTGTGTAAAGCGAATGTTCGAAACGTGGGGGAATATCTGTACCTGCCTCTTGATTCTGCAGACCTCACTTTCTCCTCTTGATTCAATCCCCAAGGTTACATTTTGACAGGTGTTTGTAAGTCACAGAGCCCCTCTGCTAAATCTAGCAGTCTTCCTGTCCTCTATCACTGCATATTATATTGCAAGGCTTGGTTCCCAGTCAACCACTGCCCCTGCTGCATATACAATGAAGGATGGAACACTGAATGGGGATGTCTCAGTTTACCGAATTTTTGAAACAATTCCCTACAAATTTACCCCACTCTTTGGGCAGCAGAAATCTACAAGTTGGTACTGTTTTTATCTGGAAACATGGTCAGATGAATGAAACTCTGACTGTCTGTAAATTGGTTCACATAGATGTCCTTGGAACAAGGCACAAGGATATTTCCATTTCCATTGTAAAACAACACAACCGGTGTTTAAAGTGCTTTTGAAATTGAGTCACAGCTGTAAGGTAGAGAAACATAGAAATCACCAGTGTGCCACTATTGGGCTTCAACATATACAATGGGTTTGATTGTATTCCTGATGAAGGGCTTTTGCCCGAAACGTCGATTTTCCTGCTCCTTGGATGCTGCCTGACCTGCTGTGCTTTTCCAGCACCACTCTGATCAAAAAATAGAAATCAGTTTGTAAGCTCCCAAAAATGATCAGACAGTTTTATTTTGATGTTGTTTGTGGGATGTATATTTTCCTTCACAACAGGATATCTTACCTGCTCTTCTTCCATCCACTTGCGAGGTCAGGCACAGCTTTAGTTTAATGTTACATCTTAAGGACTGTACCTGCAACAATGCAGCACTCCTCTGTATTGTATTGGGAGGGGGTGTCAGCCTTTCCTACTTTCTCCAATCTCTTGCTTTAAACTGACAATTTTCTCACTTCAACGTAAGAATGCTCTCAACTGGCCATGACTGACACTTGGTCTGTAGTGTCGAGGTTAGATCTTGCTTGACACGTTGCTATGGTGTTCTGGGGCAACAGCCAATAAACAGTGCAGTGATCTTCTTGCATTAATGGACCAGTCACTATTGCTGCTAAATTCTGTGTACTTACCATCCTCATCCCCTTTCCTTTGGTGATATTTGGTGATGTTGTGCCAGTGCATTAAATTTAATATCTTAGCCTTCACGTCTGTGATTTCAAAACTATTTGCCTATTCCTGTACTGATCTCTTCCAACCTTTTATGTTAGGCAGAAGATATAAAAGCTAACACATGTATCAACAGATTCTTCCCTGCTGTTATTACATTTCTAAATGGACCTCTCAAACCTTAAATTTAATGTTGATTGCACTCTTTGTGAGCCTCCTCTGCAGCCGTAGCATTGTATTTCTCACTATGTTCTATTACCCTAATGCACTTTGTATGGTATGGCCTGTCTGTGCTGCATGCAAAACAAAACTTTTCACTGTACCTAGATACACCTGATGATAATAACTCAATCAAATGAAAAAATATTCTGGATAGCAACCTTTGATCTTTTCACTGTAGTCTTCTTCTGCCACCGGTGATTGAATGGTCCAATTGTCTCCTTACCCTTTCCCAGTTACCACAGCTTTCCAGTTTCAAGAACATCTGCTAATGTCCATATGCTACCACATGCCCAGTTAGTAACTGTCTTCCTCAGGTCTCATACAGTCATCGCTTGTGCAACAGCCAGCACCTCTGACCACCCCCTCCCCATGACTCCCCTCATTCTGTCTTCACCTTGCCCTTGAAATATTAAGAATTGTAGCAAGGTGTCTCCCCAGTGAGAAGCCAGACTGTGTGACAAAGGTGAAGAAATAATATTACTTAAAAGATTCAACACAGGCAGGACATAAAAGATATATGTGTGCCACAGGAAAACGTAACTGTGATACAGTGAAGTTTGTGGTTTGAAAATCTGTGCAGTTTCAGGAGAGAGGGATAATTCAACTGATGGGAAATGTATGTGGTTATGAGGGAGTGCCTGAACAGTAAACAGTGAGACAGGAAAGCCCAACCTCATGAGCAACAGCTTCCAGCGCATGAGCTACAGAAACAATCATCCACAGTCTGTGATAGAGCACACATTAGGGTGCCAAAGGATGGGGATTGTGTCTAGCTTGTTCGAGATTTTACTCATAGCTCCAAAAATCTGAGTCCAGCAGAAATATAGAATAAGAGAGCTGCAGGATAGAATCTACTCAAGGAACAAGTGGTCTATATATAGAGTAACAGATAGCTGGAGTAAATTATAAATTGAGATCTAATGAAAGGAATTGAGGAGGAGCTTATGCATACTGTTATGACTGTTGCCTCCTATAGTACAATGGTAGTGTCCTGACCTGTAAGTCAGAAAGTCTAGGTTCAAATCCCACCTGCCGCAGACATGTGTAGTGATCTGTTCAGACAGGTTGATTTTTTAAAAAATTGTTACAATTGATTTGGACTCAGTGTAAAAGAGCTGATTCAGAATGTGTCTGCTTGCAACAAAGGCTCATTCTACAATAGCCAAAACCTGTCTCCACTCCCATCGTCAGTAAGTGTGTGTGCTGCAACAGAACCAAAAACTGAGTTGTGAGCTTGCTGATTGCAACTTTTGAGCAGCAATTGCAATTCTCTTAGCTACAAAAGGGAAGTTTCAGCAGGACACTTGTGAGTGATTGTTACACAGGGATCACCAAGCTTGGGATAGATACCAGGAATAAGGACAGGATCTGGCTGTGGTGTGGCACCCAGTGATTAAATAGTTAACTGACTAGCTGTCTTGTGCTGGGGTAAGGTACAGGATAGTGACTGACACCTGTGCTAACAGGAGGAGAGGGGCGACAATTGTGATGGAGGCGAAATAAGACAGAAACAGTAACTGACAACACTGGAGAAAAGAACAGAAAAATAACAAACCCACAGGCCCCTCATTAGCCTCCAGATGGTTGCTGGCATCCAGAGCTGAGCAGCACCATGCTGTGTTTTTGTGTGTATACATCCTTGACTGAGGGATAATAATCCAAGATTATTAAATATGATAATTGATTGTGTTTTGATTGTTTTTGAATGTAGGTCAGCTCCCGCTTGTTGGTTTGTTCTGGGCACTTTGTACTTAATGGGTTAAGATCATTGCCTGATTGAGTAAAACAAGGTCGCTGACAGCATCAATCAGACTTAACACTGTCCAAGTGCTATATTTGCTTCTGCTCTTTGTTCTAGTTTTTGGGGGGAGCAGAGAGAAAGGAACAGCTTCCTTTGACTAAATCATTAATGCCCACTTGATTGGATAATCTGAAATAATCTGTTGATTGTTGGGATCCTTGGCAGCCTATAACAAAACTGAATGTCGATAGAGTCATCTTGGGTCCCATTTGATTGGGTGACTCTAGCCCAATGAGTGAGTCAGGAGACTGACCCTGTGCTGCCTAAAGTTTTGGGAGCCCAGGACCGCGAGGGTGATTTTGAGAGGACTTCAAACACGAAGGAAGGATGAGGATTTAAATTGTTCGAGCAGGGAACGGGGTATGGAAGGGAGGTTGATTACGGCAATGTAGAGGCAAAGTTTGGCATGTAAGTACTTTTTATCTGAAACAAGGACATTCATTGACAATATTATTTAGAGATATTGCAGAGCTTGTGTTGTCGTGTATGTAGTCATTGTGGCTTATGTCTGGCACAAGTGGACAATGTCTGTTTGAATGAAGAGTTTAGGTACAGGGTGAAATGCCAGAGAGCAGGACAGCAGAGGGTGGAATAGTAGTGATTTGGAATTTAAAAACTTGCACTCTTCACAAATCAACACGTAAAGAATTGGCAAGTCTGAAATCATCTTTAGTTGGTCTGCATTCAACAACCACTTTTGCCCCTTGCTCAAGTCAAACAAGGCTGATACAGGATTTGAGGCTATCTGACAAGCTGTAATTAATTCCCTGTCAAAGCTCAGCTGATTGGTTGAATAACTAATAACAAGAAATTAATGTAGCTTTTATAATGGCCTACCAGCTTTGAAAAAACTTAAGTTTCTTTTCCCACAGTCACAAAAGACAATGATGTAAACGGGCATTGAATCACAAACAAAGTGCCACTTACATTTTGCTGCTATTCATTCTTTTGAAATAATAAAACTATTGCTGGACACTTAACCCGTTAACTCCACCATCCCCTCACACAGACATGACCCCTTCAGGCAACAGCCATACCTATTGATCATTTTTAGCTTCAAAACTAAAGTTGCAAGATTTGAAATCAAGATTGGAATAATTTCCTACATTGTATTGAAAGGATTTCCCTGGCTTGTGTATCATTACATTGAGTACAAAGACAACATGCATTCCTTTATTGCTGTGTCCTAGGTGCTGGGTGGACTCCTCATTGATCAGACAAACCCATGTGTGCCTGAGATTTAGTCAGTGCACAGTGGCCTATGTATTTTTTCCCTCCATTGTGACTGTGGGGAGTTTCATGTATGGGTACAAGTGCACTTTCTATGGAATTGTTTAACAGCATAAAAGAAATCATTCATATTAGTATGGCATGCTTCTTGATACAAGAACACGCCAAAAGGTTGTACAGTTAACAAAGTACTTTGTGCAATGTAGTTACATTTCTTTATATTATAACAGTAACATCTACTCAGCAAGCTCCCAAAACCGCAAGGTGATAATAACCAGATGAGCAGTTTGAGCAGTGTTTTTTATGGATAGTTATGGCCAGAACACCAACATAAATACCCTGCTTGTTTTCGAAATGGCATCTTTCATATCCACCTGAGAAGTTAACATGGCCAAGTTTGAATGTCTTCTCAAAGAAGGCCTCTCCAACAATGCAGTATTGTCTTAATACTACTATCGGAAGGATGTTGTAAAACTTGAAAGTGTTCAGAAAAGATTTACAAGGATGTTGCCAGGGTTGGAGAATTTGAGCTATAGGGAGAGGCTGAATAGGTTGGGGCTGTTTTCCCTGGAGCATTGGAGGCTGAGAGGTGACCTTATGGAGGTTTATAAAATCATGAGCGCCATGGATAGGATAAATAGGCAAAGTCTTTTCACTGGGGTGGGGAAGTCCAGAAATAGAGGGCATAGGTTTAGGGTGAGAGAGGAAAGATATAAAAGGGACCTAAGGGGCAACTTTTCATGCAGAAGGTGGTGTGCTTAAGGAATGAGCTGCCAGAGGAAGTGGTGGAGGCTGGTACAATTGCAGCATTTCAAAGATATATGAATAGGAAGAGTTTAGGGGCCAACTGTTGGCAAATGGGACTAGATTAGGTTAAGGTATCTGGTCAGCATGGACTTGTTGACCCGAAGGGTCTGTTTCCATGCTGTACATCTCTATGACTCTGACTCTACTGTGCTGGGACTGTCAGTCTGGGCTATGTGATCAGCGTCATGGAGTTGGACTTGACTGCATAGCTTTTTAACTCAGAGGCCAAAGAGTTAACCACTGTGTAAAAGATGATGTTTGTTGGTGGAATTTTCAGTGCATTTAGTGGGTTTCACAGGCAAATTGCTGAGTCATGCTTTTCTCAAGGCCATTGTTCTGATGGAGGATCAAGAGACCTTATTTGTGATCATCCCTTCCTATCAGCTTGGTGCAGTGAGATCACTTCAGCTTGGCAAGGCCAGTGATTGTACATGTTATCTGTGTCTGCTGCTAGTGTAATCGAGCCTGATTACATTTCTCTTCTTATAAGTTGAATGTTTCAGTTTCCATTGCTGTTGCTACCTGACTTTATAATGGTGTTGGCTTCTCCATACAGTGGACGAGTTACCATATAACTCCTTTAATTACGTTACTCAAGAACATTGACACAGTGGTTGCAATGAGGCACATTTGCGACAAATATTCTGCTAATGGGGGTAGTTTGAAATTCCCACCATTGCACATTGCATAACCCCATTGGCGAGGGGTTGCAGGGGAGTGAAGGTGCACGTAAAATATGTCTGACCATCAGGTGACCAGGGTACCACCTTCACTGCTCTTCACCCCCACCCCCCAATCCAAGCTCAGTCCTATTATATAGAGGGTGGGTGGACAGCTAAACGAGCAGCTCACCCCCCCCTTGTGTAAATAAATAGCTGAGAGTCCATACATCTTATTAAAAGCGCAGTTGGCCCAATCCTTGGCACTTCCCCTCCCCTCTCAGAATTTGGTACATTCTCTTCCGACTTACCCACATGGTCTTTCAATTTCAAACAGTGATCCAACCTCTTTGCTCCCTCCCTTAAGTGGTAAATGTCCCCTGCCCAATGCCCCGGCTTGTCTTGATCCATGCTATAACTGGGATATTGCCTGCAGTTCCAGCAGTGTCCACTATGAAGTTCTGGTGCTGCTGGTTTCTGCTGGAGCCCCTCCTGATTAGCCAACAGCTCTTGAAGTTGAAACTTTATTGCTGGAACAGCACAGCAGGTCAGGCAGCATCCAGGGATGCTGCCTGACCTGCTGTGCTGTTCCAGCAATAAAGTTTCAACTTTGATCTCCAGCATCTGCAGACCTCACTTTCTCCAACAGCTCTTGAAGCTGAGCTTCCCCTCAATGAGGGGCAGAGGTCACTCTCAGCACTCGGTTAGCCCACCAGCAGTGCTTTAAGACAGTGGGACAGGCTTGTTCTTCATCTGTTAGCTCATTACTGACTTTCCATTGGGGCTGGGAGGTTGGGGGACTCAGGGAGGTGAGCTATCTGCCCCATATGCTCCACCAATTTAAATATTAACCTGCAAAATAAGCAATCAGAGTCTTGTGCAAAAGGTACACCCATGGCAGAATATACTGTGATAAAAAAATTGCATTTTAATAACTGGCTGACCAACAGCTGAACTTCTTTAACATTTGTGATAAACTGCACTTGAGGCACATTATAAATACTGCTTCATGACTTAAGAAGCCTAAACAAAATCTCTATTTCTTGTTATTGTAGGAGGATGAAGGAATTGGTGGAAATTTTGCAATGCTATGGTTCTGTACATTTTTTGTGTGAAAGCACCAATTCACAGCCCTTGACTTTACCAGCACTTTGTGCCATAGAGCACTAACTTGGGAATTGTTAATCTGGTTAATGCTATTCTTGTCCCTGTCATCCTGTCACGTTTTTATGTGTAATTATTGTGGATCAGTATCCTGTATCCTGTTATCCATTGTCATTCTACAGATCTGCCACCACCATTATTTTAATCAGTGGAATGTGAATATTGCCAAAAGAACTGTGTATTCATTGACCATCTCTAAGTGCCATTGAGAAGCTGGGGTGAACTACCTTTGAATGTACACCCACAGTGATTACTTTGTAAATGGTTTGATACAACTGAGTGACTTGCTGGATCAATTCAGAAGGCAGTAAAATGATACTATGGATATGGCATCACGGATAGGCCATATTGTGGAAGGACAGCAGATTAATTTCCCTGAAGGATGTTAATGAACTAGATTTTCAACAATCCAGTCCATTTCATGCTGACAATTACTGGTACCTTTTTTCATTCTAGATATAATTAATTAACTGAATTCCAAATCAGATTGTCCTTTGGTTGTATTTAAACTGATGTGTGCAAATTATTAGCCCAGGGTAATTAATACAGTGACTATGATGTTGTACTTGTTCAGAGTATACCTGGTGCATAAATCCAGTGCCAGTGTTGCATCAAACATAGGGACAGCAATGTTATATTTCTAAAAAAAGAACATGGGTATCACTGGCTGGGCCAGCAGTTATTGTGCATCCTGAGATGGTCTTGAGAAGGTGATGGTGAGCTGCCTTCTTGAACTGCAGTCTCTTTGTTGTAGGTAGACCCACAACATCAATAAAATTCTCTTCAGGTCACTGTTGTGTTCAAATTATGGATAAGCTATGGACATGGAAGAGTTGGAGATCAGACATAACCAATGCAGCCTCGATGTTTCCAAAGATACAGTTCTGGTGAGATAGGTTTCTGGTATTGAGGCTCCCTCAGTAAAAAGTTCTAAAAGGACTTCCGAGAATAGATGTCAGATTATCAGTTCTAATACGTTTTGAGTGACAGGACTTTCTTTCTCAAATGTGCAATGTGAAACTAACCATGGTAAATTAGTCCTCCGTTTCAACACTTCTATATTTCCTTTGTGCAATTGTGTAACTACCTGTGAATGTATTTTGCTTCAGTCAGTTAACGAAGTCCCTGACTTTCCTGAGATGGAAGGAAATTTCACATGTTCTGAAAAATTCACAAACTGGGTCAGAGCCTGAAAGACATAGGATAGATGATAATATTACTGCAGGTGACACCTGTAACAGAACTGAAACATTTCCCCACCTGAAATATCTATTGTTCTTGATTTTAGGTGCTGACAATCTGACCTATTTTTCCAGTGCCTTCTCTGTGCATATTACAGGACAGAATGAGAGGCATGGAGCATGACCTTCTGACTTGATCACAGTGCATGCTATATTGGGAACCATGGTGAGAGAGCAATTCATTTGTTAAACTGGTGGGGAAGAAAATTATTAAGAATAGTTTCAAAATAAAATGAATAATTGCAAATAAACCTACAAGTTAGGGGTAGGAATGGTCCATTTACCCTCTTGAACCAACTCCACCATTTTGATAAGGTCATGGTCGTTGTAACATGAACTCCACATTCCTGCCTTTCCTCCATTACCTTTCTCCTTTGCTTATCCACTGCTGCCTTAAAAATATTCAAAAAATCTGCTTCCACCACTTTTTGAAGATAGGAATTCAAGACTCATGACCCCCTGAGAGAAACTGGTGCATAAATCCAATGCAATAAATGTAGGGATAGCGCTGTTATTTTTTTTTAAAAAAAAAAGACCATGGGTATCACTGGCTGGGCCAACAGTTATTGTCCACCTTGAGATGCTCTTGAGAAGGTGATGGTGAGCTGTCTTCTTGAACTGTAGTCTCTGCATTAGAGTTTGAATTTTTAAATAATTATTCCTAATATTGGAGATAAGGAGAAAGGGAGTTCGTTAACTTATCCGTCAGGTAATGAAATGACTGTTTGTTTATCTTCTCATTGACTATGGGAAGATGAGCATAGTGAGGGTGGGCATGATGAGCAGTCAATGGTAGCACTATGGGGTGGGATGATAAGAGGCTAGAGGTGATGTAATGCAGCCAGAGTGAAGAATACGCACCCCACACCCTCGCCCTTCGCCATAATACTGAACAATTGCTATCTTCCTGAGGCCTTATCAGCCAAAACATCATCGCAGGAGCAACTCCTTGGTACATGTCAGTGCTTGCTGTCAAGTTTTAGTGCAAAATATATTTTCAGAAATAAGACCTCAGACATTGTGCTGAACTGTTCTGTGATCTGACATGAGTGAGTAATGTTTAACAATAGCTGATGGCACAGAGGATCCTTCCAGAGTGTCGCTCTCTTTAAAGGAGAATTGAACACTGCTTTGATGGATGAATATGGATAAATGGATAAGCTAATGGATAAATACACTGCCTGCTGTTGATACTGAGCAATGGATAACAGGAACATCTTGTGTCCAATCGTGTGTGTGTGTGTGTGTATTCCCTACTTAAATCTCTCCATCTCTCTAACCCTCACTGCACCTCAGAGATGTTCTTTAAAAGCTACTTCTTTGACTATGCTTTTGGTGGCCTATCCTAATATTTTCTTCTGTTTCGGCAACAAATTCTACCTGTTCACTGCTGTGAAGAATTGTGGTGCTATCAAAGGTGCCAGAGAAATGTAAGTTGTTCTTGGTGAAAAGTAAATCCAATTGGTCACCCACTGGGCACTCAGGTTAAAATGATACCTGCTTTGTTTCAGTAAGTAGGATTGGATTTATTTAGAAAGTTATTGGAGCTGTACTGTGTTTAACAAAATACTTATCCGAGTTGAGAAATCCCATAAGGGCTTGGAGTGGAAAGCTGGAACCGGATCAAGTAGCCAATCCTCGTTAAATCCAGATCAGTCACTGCATTTACCTGTTGGATTGAACATTAAAGCGTCTTACAGAAAATCTCACCTGATTGTTACTTTCCATCCGCTTTGGAGAGACATTGTCCTTGTGCTGAGTGGGTCAGGCTGTACATGTCGAGAGAACTGACTGATAACACTTTGGATGGGAATCCTTCATCAGAATGTTCCTCACTGATGCATCATTGGGTGGAGCACAGTATGGATGAGCTAGATATCCTTGGAGGCAGGCACCTCCAAGGATATCTAGCTCATATTGACTTGAGTCACCCAAACTTTGTTGTCCATTTCTGACTCAGTTCACCCTTTGTTCTCCCCCTTACCTTGGTTCCAGGTTAACCAATGCGTCAAGTTAAAAATTCTCATCCTCGTTTTCAAATCCCTCACCTTTCCCTGTGTCCAGCCCATAACCCTCTGAAATTTCTGCGCTTATCCTATTATGGCCTCTTGCACAATTTGGATTTGAAGATCTTCATTGCTGCTGACTCAGCTGCCTCAGCCTTTTGCTATGAAATTTCCTTTCTCAATCCCCTTGCCTTGAAGACAATCTTCAAAACCTGCACCCAGGTTATCAGCCAGGTGAGGTAACACCTCTTTAGGTGAATTGATTTGAAATTCAGTTTGTTAATCCATTTTTGAAGCATCTTGGGAATTTGTTGTACGTTAAATGTGTTATGTAAAAGCAAATTGTTGCATTCGCTATGTAGCACATGTAATAGTAATTCTGTTAAGTTGTTTAAAATTATGACTTGTGATAGGATAGATACAGAGACACTACTTCCAGTGAAAGCCAGTGACCAAATTGGGACAACCATAACATTAGAACAATGTTGTTCATAAGTGAAATCAGGAAGTGATACAATCACCGTTTTAAAGGGCAGACTCTTTCCAGACTCTGAATAATATGGACATGGCAAGTCATAGGGTCATCCAGCATGGAAGCAGACCCTTCAGTCAAACTCATCCGTGCTGACCAGACATCCCAATCTGACCTAGTCCTATTTGCCAGCATCAGTCAGCAAAATATGACAGCTGTGGAAAAGGAGATTTTCAATGCTTCAGGAAACAAAATCAAATTTTACTCTCAAGCCTTCAACTGCAAGATGGCAATCTCACTAAGAAACGGTGAGAAGCCTATCTGCATGCATTAACATTTCCTTATTATCTAATTTTCCCTCACTTACACGCAATTTACCATTTTTCCAGAGGAGAGAAACGAGACAGCAATAATTCCCAACACGAGAGCTTGCACAGGCAGCTGCAACTTGCTGGCTTTTCTCAGGCCAACATTCTCCGACACCTCAGTGCCCACTCCATGCATAGTAACCACCAACACCTTTATTCATGTAGGTTGTCATTGACAAAGCATCTCATCATCCTGGCATATTTGGGGCTCAACTTATACTACTGTACTTTGGAGCTCACCTGACACCTTATATTGCTGAAATTACTGTACAAACTCAGCAGGTCTAGTAGCATCTGTGGGAAGAAAGCAGAGTTAATGTTTTGAATCCAGTGACTCTAAAAACCTTTTTTTTGCAGTATTGCTGGGTGGTCCTCCAGTCTATGGACACTGTGTTGATTCAACTTGCAACTTCAGACCAAGCTGGCAGTGTCTGACGTAATGTGCAGCTGATGTTTAAATAAAGTGCCCATGGCATAAATGTCAGAAGGTTTAATGGTACAGAGTGCACGGTAGCATAAGAGTGATGACATGGAGGCATGGCACACACTCAGTGAGTGGAACAACGGAGTACTGTTTGAGGTAACTTGCTGGAGCTCAGGAAGAGAAAGTCTCCATGAAACTCCATCGAAAAGACCATTTTTGGTTAAAAGTCATCCCCAGACTGAGATCGCTAGATATCCTTACTCAACAAAGAACTGCGCAAATGGGAGTAAAAAGACTCAGGTTAACTTACACCTGTAGTTGTCCCATGCTTTCCTCTCATCTGTTGCGGACAGAATTGATTGTTGAAAAATCATGGTGGCAGCTGCTGAATTTTGAGGACGACCTATGGTCTCCGATATTCGCCAGTAGATACAAATAGTACCCAATCAATTGCTCTATTTCCAAATCTTAGCTGGTCAGTGAAGCAAAATTAGAAATTAATTTAGGGTGGAGGTGAGCGATTTTTATTTTAATAAATAGTCGTCCAACTGTTTTATCTCTAAACCAAAGGGAAGCCACCTCTGGGCAAGAGGGCACCTCTTTGAAATGGCTTGAAAAAATACATCAAACGGATGTCCACTGCTGTCTACAATAACATGGTGAGGGGAGTGCAGCGGGGTTGGCATTGCTACACTTCACTTACTTTTCTTTGGCAACTATCTACAGCTCTGATTCCTAGCCCCGGCCCCATCCCCTAATTGCACACCCCTGGCCTTACAACTCTTTGCTCCCTTTCCTTGTTATGGAGTTGCATAAACTGTGGAAAGATGTTGAGGTAGGATCTGGTCAGGTATTTTACTTCTTTACCTTCCTTAGGGTAGGCAGCCATGTGCAGTCTTGATAAAGTTGCTGGGTACATGTCACCTTTCACAACATCTCGTAGCACTGCTTATCTTTCTCTTGCTTTCCTCCTTCATGGAAGATGTTGAATTTTGCACAACTGCCAGTGTGAAGTTGCATCATGCATTCAACAGTAATAATAACTAACTGTTAGCCATGGACATCATTCTCTTGCCTGAGTCAGAAGATCCAAGTATTTGAGCACCTAATGAAACTTCCGGTACAGCAGTGTAGGACTGCTATGCTGTTGAAGATGTATTCCTTTCAATGAATCTTTAAACCATGTGTGCCCTCTCTGGAGGTTGTAAAAGCTTGCAAAATGTTACTTGGAAGAAGAGCATGGGAGTGCTCGCTGGTAGCTTGGGGACAATACATATCCCTCACCCTAACTCACTAAGGGAGGTCATTTATCGCACAACTGTTTCTTGGAGCTTGTTGTGTGCAAATTGGCTGTCATGTTTCCTATGTTACCTCAGTGGCTAGACTTCAGAAAGGACATCATTGGCTGCAAAGCCTTTTGAGACATTCTGAAGTTGTGAAAGGTGCTATAGAAACACAATTTCATTCCTTTTTTAAAATATATATCCCATGCTTTTCAATTTGCAGGTTTTCCGATGTTATTGGTCCTGTCACCTTGGAGTGAGTGAGACACTGAGAAGGTAGGAAGATGAAAGCTGAGATCTCAGATATGAGCCAGTGGACAGAGGTGGATTTGGAAGAGAAGTGCACCTACATTGTAAATGACCAACCTGCAGACCCAGTAAAATATGCTGAGATTCCTCTGGCCAGAGCTTCCATACCCCGAAACCTTATCTTTAAGTATGCAGCTACCAATGAGGTAAGTCCCTCTGAGCCCAACTGACCTAATATCTCTGAGCAACACACAGTAATGTCAAGTGTATATTGCAAAAATAAATTCAAATTCATATAAATATTCACACTGTCAATTTCTGCTTGCAAGGACTTGTTCATTGTTATTCTTGGGATTGGTCACTGGCAGATCAGTATGCATTGCTTTTCTCTTGATGGTCCAAGGTCAAAGCTATTACAGAAAGGATCACTTTGTACTTTCATTCGAAGCAATGTGATGTCCAAAGCATGATCTACAGACAGGTATTGTAGACTGAAGTGAAAGCAATGGAACTGGAGACAGGATGAACATAACATTTCTGCAGTGGACTTTTGTGATCAGAAATCTACTGCCTGTCTGGACAGTAGAAACTCGTTGAACCAAGCTTTCCAAAGCAAATTAAAGAAATACCTGAGAAGGAAGCATTTGTGATTTTAAAAGTAAGGGAAGTAGAACTGATTGGATAACTATTTCAAACATCCAACACAAGCATGATGGGCTGAACGATCTCATCCTGTGCTATATGATTGCTGTACATTTCCAGACTGGCCACATTTGTATTGGTACATTGCCCAGACATTCTGCCAGATTTCAGGGAAATGGGTGGTATCATAGGTAGGCATGAGCAGGCAAGGCCCACATCACATGCAAGCTAGTATCATTTCCCTGTGGGTCTGGGAGAGACACCACTGCAAACCCCTAGCCCCAACAGAAATAAAGGGACTGCTGATTAGACTACTTAGTGCCTGGCATAACAAGCAGGATATGCTTTTTGCTAGGAAGGTAACTGGAAATGGTAACATTTATGCATTTTGAGTCCAAAAGTTGTAGGTTTATGTTCCACTCCTCAGACTGAGCTCTGAAATCTATAGTTGTATCCATTCGTAGGTTCTGGAACTTCACTGACCAGCCTGCAGTTGTGCACCCCTGATTTCTTGGGAGCAATTACGAGCCAGCCGTGTTGCAGTGAGTCTGGATCAAGTCAGATTTACGCCCAGTAAGGACAGCAGGTTTCCCTTCCTCAAGGACATTTGTGAACCAGCTGGGATTTTATGACAATAACTGAGTTTCCTGAGACCAGTTTTCAACTCCAAATTGCTTCAATTAATTAACTTTTAGTAGATTTTAAATTCCATCAGCTGCCATATTGTGCTATGTACCTATGGCTCAAAAGCATTTGCATGGGCATAAGGAGTGGCAGGACAGCTCATTGGTTGAGACTTCAGCCTCATTACGGCAGAGACCTGAGTTTGATTCCAGCCTTGGGTGACTGCCTGTGTGGAGTTTGTAACGTTCTCCCTGTTTCTGCGTGGGTTTCCTCTGGGTGCTCCGGTTTCCTCCCACAATCCAATGATGTGCAGGTTAGATGGATTGGCCATGGGAAATGCAGGGTTATAGGGTAGGTGGGTGGGATGCTCTTCAGAGGGGCAGTGTGGACTCAATGGGCTGAATGGCTGCTTACACCGTAAGGATTCTGTGATTCAGGATTGCTAGGAATATCATCATCACACCACCTCCCCTCTAATGTTTACAGTATGAAGGGAATGCTGAAATTGTGTCAGCCTTCTATCTTGGGTGGACATAACCGATCTAATGACACAATTTGAAAATCGAACAGGGGAGCTTTCCCTCATTTCACATGGCCGATATCCACCTCTCAGTCAGCACCTGGACAGATTATCTAATCATTATTTCGTTGCTGTGCACAAAGCCACTGCTTTGTTTCCAATGTTGTAGCATTAACCACAGTTTGGATATACTCCAGTGCATGTAAAAGGCTGTGGAATATACGATAATGTGATTGGAAGAGGTACCATGGAAATGCAAATACTGCTTACGATTACATTGGTTATCTTTTGATTGATAGATGTTAAATAACATATGAAAATTGAAACTTGGATGGACAAGGCCCAAGACTAGTCAAAATCCTTTGGCATTTCCTGACTTCTACACCTTGCTCCTGGATCACAGCAGATATGTGAAGGTGGAAAACCCACTAGGTGGGGACGGGATATCAGCGGTTCTATTTCTCTGGGCTCTTGCGGGTGGAGATCCCAGATTTTGCTGAGACTCCTTGGTAAACCAATTCTGCCCAATCCTTCCACCACCTTGCCACTTTTTTGGTGGTTGAAAACCCCTCACCCCAAGAGGTGAGGGAAAATCATTGCACATGTATCAGATGAGTGCAAGACAGGAAAAGGCTCACATACACAGCCACAAACTGACAACAGCTCTTGAGGGGATTTTGGCCAGGGTGATTTCACTGCACTTAATGGAATATTTAAAGTGTCACCAAAATAACTGCATGTGAGTATGACAAGTCATCTAGCTGCCAGACAGTTTGCACTGCCAATAGCAGGCTGCTCTGTTGTTCTACCTACATTTGTGACGATTATCTTAACAGAGTAGTCTCTGAACTGACACGCAATTGGTGATGTCTGTGTCACAGGGAGCTGAGCTCAGTATCCAGCTGAATTGTCTCTAGGTTGAAGTATGTTCATGTGTGTGTACACACTGTCTCCGGTGCGCAATACAAGCATCAAGGGTTAGCTTTTATCTGCTGGCAAGCAATTTAACCCAAACTAATGCCCGTTGGTTCTAATTAGGTTCCTTTTGGGTACTTGCCCACAGCTCATTACGAAGATAGTTTACATAACCACCCTTTGTGTTCCTATTGAGAAACATTGCCTGCTTTTCTTACAATAAAGTTATGAGAGTGTCATGGTGGCTCAGTATTAATACCTAATCTGAGTGGTCAATGTCAGCACTCATTAAGGAGCATTGGCATAGATCATGTGCTGAAATCCTAAAGTGGAGCCAAACCCTCTATCATAAAGGTAAACAAACATGGCTTGACATATTCCCTTGAGTTTAGATGACTGAGGGCTGATCTGACAAAAGAACTTGGGGAGGAGTCAAAGTTATCTCCAAATATGGAGAAAAAATTCGGCTTGTGAGACAAACTAGGGCAGGACTTACAAAGTTAATGGTAGGACCCTGGGGAGTGTTGTCGAACAGAAAGTCCTAGGGGTTCAGGTAAATAGTTCCTTCAAAGTCACGTCACAGGTAGACAGGGTGGTGAAGAAGGTGTTTGGTAAACTTGCCTTCATTGGTCAGAACATTTGAGTTGGAACATCATGTTGAGGCTGTATAGGACATTAGTGAGGCCACTTTTGAAACACTAAACATTATTCTGGTCACCTTGCTATAGGAAGGATATTGTTAAATTGGAAAGGGTACAGAAAAGATTTACAAGGATATTATGAGACTAGAGTCAGGAGAGGCTGGAGGGATTGGGACTTGTTTTCACTGGAGGGTAAGAGGTTGAGGGGTGACCTTATAGAGGTTCATAAAATCATGAGCATTGATACTGTAAATAGCAAAGATCTTTTTGCCAGGGTGGGGGAGTTCAAAGCTAGAGGCATAATTTTAAGGGGAAAGGTTTAAAAGGGACCTGAAGGGCAACTTTTTCACACAGTGGTGGTGTGGATATGGAATAAACTAACAGAGGAAATGGTAGATGCAGATATAATTGCAAGATTTAAGACTTTTGGACAAGTACAGGAATAGTAAAGGCCTAGAGGGATATGGGCCTAACGCAGGCAAATGGGGCGTGTTTAGTTTGAGAAACCTGATTGGTATGGATAAGTCTGTTTCCATGCTCTATAATAATATGACTTTATTTTCTTAGATTTTGTGCTAGGCCATAAAGGACTGAAATTAGTAAGTTAAAAATTAGGAAAACTGAATTTTTTCTGAATGAGAACACAAAGGGTTGTGTGCAAACTATATTTATAAAGGGCTGTAATGAAAAGTAACCAACTAGGACCAATGGTTATTAGGCTGGGTTGAATTGTATGCCAGCAGATAAGACTTAACCCTCGAATCTTGTATTTCTTTACACAAACAGTACTGGAGATTTGGATCTCCGGGGCCATGAGGCTGGTAGATTTTTATTGGGGAGTTATCAAGTGTTATGGAACTAAGGCAGGCAAATTGGTTGAAGCTGTAGATCAGACATGATATAATTTAATAATAAAGCAAGCCGAAGGGGCTGAAATGGCTCTCTCCAAATTCTTATGTTTCAAATGAAAACATGCACCAAGGAAGCAATCTATCACAGGGAGACTTGGAGAGAGGGAGGATTGGATTTTGGAAATGGAAATTTGTTTCATTGGTTGTGTCTCAAACTGGGTCGTGAGAGACTGAGCCTTGTTGGTATGTTAAATGGACAGCGTAGAGGGAGTTCAACTCGGTATGTAACCTGCGATATTTGGAGAGTTTGGTGCAGAAGCAGAGAAATACAATGTGAGAAAGTTCTATTCCCTGAGTGAAATCCCTCAGATTGCATTGAGAGCAGCCGTGCCTTTGTGTACAAGTGTGTGTTACTGTGTAACGCCTCAAGTTGATGGTTCCTAATAAAGGTAAATGTAAAATCACCATCATCCCAGTCTCTCTCAATAGGGAGAGATGACTGCTGGTGGTTTAATCTGAGGGTCACCACACCTGAAGCAGGTGGCAAGGTCAAGAAGGTGGGACCTTCGTGGTAACCTCAGTCACTGCAGGAATTGACCCACGTTGTTGGAATCACGCTGCATCACAAACCAGCTACCCAGTCAACTGAGCTAACAAACCGTGAAACAAGGTAAACTGTAACAGACAGATTCTCAGATCTGTGCTAGCAACAGTTTCAAATCCAAATAGAAATCCTGTATGTCATGAAGTAGACAGACTAATAAGTGAGTTTGAAAGAGTGAGGACGCTTCTTATGGGGATTTCTGTCCTCAACAGTCAGTGTGTGACTGCCTCACGAGTAAACATTTATGAAATTCCCAGTTAAGAGTCAGGAATGGAAGGATGTCGGAAACTGGTTGCTTGTGAACCATGTATGTGTCTGGCTGTGGAGTTTCCTTGCCAGCAGAGTAAGTGTCAGTGAGTCATTTTCTGGTGACGTTCATAATGAGTGGTGCATTATGCCCTTGAGTTGTATGTGAAACCAATGAGGAGAAAGTGAGGACTGCAGATGCTGGAGATCAGAGCTGAAAATGTGTTGCTGGAAAAGCGCAGCAGGTCAGGCAGCATCCAAGGAGCAGGAGAATCGACGTTTCGGGCATGAGCCCTTCTTAAGGAATTCCTGAAGAAGGGCTCATGCCCGAAACGCCGATTCTCCTGCTCTTTGGATGCTGCCTGACCTGCTGCGCTTTTCCAGCAACACATTTTCAGCTGTGAAACCAATGATCCAACCAAGGCACAGCGAAAATATACAAAATTTCAGTGCAGAAAGAACTCTGTGAAACACAACAGAAACAATCCAAGCTGCTTCAATTAATTGCTGAGAATGATCCTCAAAGCAGGTTGGTAAGTTATACCCAAGGCCTCTGATTAACTAGCGCCTATTGGCTTTTTGTGCTCGGCTTGCATCAAAAGTCTGAGAGAGAAATAATTTCCATCAACTGAAAGGCTAACTGACTTTGTTTTTGTTTGCTATGACTGTGGCTGAAAAAATGAAGAACTACCAAATAAAGAATCTTTTAATGCCTTCAGGATCTCTGGTTGTAAAATGCTTCAGAACATCCTATGACAATGCAGATAATACAACAAAGTTCCCATGAGGAGCAGTGTGATAAATGACCACATATTCTGGTGAATGAGGAGGAAATGCTCACCAGAACATCAGGAAAACCTTGCTGCTCTTCTTTGAATATTGCGGTGGGGTCTTTTATATCCACCTGAGCTGCCCCATCCAGTGATGCAGTACCCCATCAGTCGCCAGGGTTCCCGCTCAACCTCTCTCTAACTGCCAAGGCTGATACGAGATGGCTGAGGGAATTTCTTCAGCGTTTGAGTAAAAGAATAAGAGACCTGCACTGCCATTGAGATTCAGCTGGACAGAGAGCAGTGCAGAGCTAACTAAAATAGGTCTCTGGTGCAACATAATTGGGAAGAACACCCTGATAACCATGCCCCACTCTCCCACAAGATGTTACATAATCCCACTGAGATCGCCAGGGTGACCAATTTGCCTGACAAGCTGCTATTCAGGACAAAAGCAATTCACAGTGGATTTCATCTTTAACAGAAAACAACCTTCTTTATTGTCATACACTTAACGTTAACAAGTGACAGTGAAAAGAAAGGGTTCCAAATCTATTATTATACAACTTAAATTATACAACCTGTTCTAAAAACTCAAATTCACACACACTCATTCATGACTACGATACACCAAAGCAAACCATTTGACACACTTTAGGTGGAAAAAAATTGTAAACTGTGAAAGCAAAATTCTGAAAATTAAAAGTCCATCTTTCAAAGGGGAGTTAAGTTGTCTTCCGATTCCTTTTTATTTGAGAAATGATCATTCACCGTTGTGTTTTCACCCACATGGAGAGAGAGGAAGAGAGAGGTTTTCAGTTTGATGCCTCTGGAGGTCCCTGTCTAGCCTGCACTCTCAGCTTTTTAACAAACTGCTTGTCCCTGAACCATTCAGTGGACTGTTGTCAGGCAGACTTTACAGAATCAATGAATCATGCAGCACAGAAACAGACCCTTCGATCCAACCACTCCATGCTGATCATGTTCCCAAACTAAACTAGTCTCACCTGCCTGCATTTGACACATATCCCTCCAAACCTTTTCTATTCCTGTACTTAACCAAACGTCTTTTAAATGTTGTAACTGTTCCTGCATCCACAACTCCCTCTGGCAGTTCATTCCAAACTACTCTCTCTGTAAAGAAGTTGGCCCTCGTGTCTTTTTTTAAAACTTTCTCCTCTCTACTTAAAGTTTTAACTCCCCCACCTTATGGAAAAGACCCTCACCTTATCCATACTTAACTCAAAGACTTGCTGCATCACTCTGCCTCAAAGCAATAATCTCATTGCTTTTAAAAGGCAACATTGTGTGTTCAGTTAATACCACGTACCGCTTGATTTTTCTAAAATGCAGGAACCACCCCCCACCCCCCCCCCCCCCCCCCCCCCCCCCAGGTATTTCAGCAATCATTTCAGTTTATAGTCCAAAAAGGAAAAATATCTGCTCCCTTACATGTAACTCAATTCACAAGGGTTATGACCAAGGTGAGGGTCTGTAAGAGGCTATGGCAAGCGTCAGTTGAGTTCCAGTAGGTTAGTCACAGAAAGATTCAAGCTGAACTTTTCAGTGAAGAAGAAAATTGAATTAACTATTGGCCATTATTTGAGATTCATTGTATTTCATTTGAGGTGTAAGGTGAATAGCACAATGTTTTGGTTTTGAAAATCCTTGTGATTATAGCAACACTTACTCATGGTTTACTACACCCATGGGTGTGTACACTTAGTTGTCTGATAGACGTTCATGCAAATTGAGAAAAACAGCATAAAAAGAGATTCTTCCCATTGGCAATATAATATGTAGAATGTTCCTCCGTGTCATTGGTGAGCAACTAGTGGAGTCATCAAGACAAGCCGTCATGGTGGTGGATACCACCTGAATAAAGCAAAGAGAGCAGCACTCACCTTTTCATAAGTAAAAGTGAGACCAACAGTGCATTTTAGAGTGACAGTCGGTTTGTGACATAGCCCTGCCTGTTGATTACAGTCTGGCCTACCCTGCAGCCTAGGTGGAACGGATAATATATAAAGAGAAATTTATCTCTGCATTTCAGATAATGAGTGAGTGATTTTTCTCCTGTCATTTTAAATGAAACATCCCTCTATATAGGCCATTGAATGTTTTAAGGCACAGGTTAGACATAAAAGTGAAACAACCTTTATATTTTCCCATCAAACACTCACAGGCCTGGTACAGCACATGTCAGATACAAGGTAAAGCTAATAGAATTGCAACAGCTTGCCTTTATATAGTACCTCTTAACTTAATAAAATGTCCCAAGGTACTTCACTGAAAAGTTACAAGATGAAATTTGAGACTGAGCTCCTTAAGTGGGTGTTAAATATTGTCTTCAGTAAGGACAGGGAAATTGGGAGGCAGAATGGTTTGGGCAAGAAATTCCAAACCTTAGCAGCTGAAAGCCAATCTTAGAAATTGAGGGAATGCATGAAACGAGAATCATAGCAGCCAAAAGATCTTGGAGGTTTGTAGGACTTGGAAAAGTTACAGAGATAGGAATGGGTGAGGTCATGGAGGGAATTGTCAACAAGGAAGAGAATTTAACATGGATTTATTTTTGGCCTCAGAAACAATGAGTATCAGTGAGTACGGAGGTCACCAGCACCACATTAAAGACAGGATACAGGTAGAAGGGTTTCTGGTTGGCAGGTTTTTGTACAAAAATCTTTGATGATCAAAACAGGTTAACAATGCAATTTACAAAGCACATGAGACCCTGAGCTTAATAAACAAAGGCATTGGCTCTAAAATAAGAAGAGAAAATGTTGGAGAATCTCAGCAAATCTGGTAGCATCATTTTTTAAAATTCAGTTTTGGAGTTTGGGTGTGGCAGACAGGGCCAGGATTTATAGCCTGTCCCTAGCTGCCTTTGAGAAGATGGTAGAGTGAGCTTCCATCTTGAACCGCTGCAATATATTCTGTGTGGGTAGACCACAGTGCCATTCGGGAGGGAAATTCCAGGATTTTGATTCAACAACAGTGAAGGAACAGCGATATATTTCCAAGTCAGGATGGTGTGTAGCTTGGCGGGAACATTTAGTTGGTGGTATTCTTAAGCATTTACTGCCCTTGTTCTAATAGATGTCACTGGTCATAGGCTTGGAAGGTGTCATCTAAGGCGATTTTAGTGAATCTCTGCAGTGCACCTTGCAGATGATACATACTGCTACTACTGAGCATTGGTGATGGAGTGACTGAGTCTTTTTGGATGTGGTACCAATCAAGCAGGCTGCTTTGTCTTGGTAGGTATCAAACTTCCTGAGTGTTGTTATGGAGAAAGGGGCATAGTTAACGTATTGAGTCTGATATGATTGAATACAAAACTCTTGAAGTTATGCTGAACATTTTTTTTAAAGAAAACACTCGTCCAGCACCAACTGGAGTATTGAGTTCAATTTGAGCCATCAGGCTTGAGGAAAGGTGTGAAGAAGGCGTAGCAGAGAATCTCACAATTATTGCTGGCAATACAGAGGTACAATTGCATGCGTAGACTGAAAGAGCTGAAGTTGTTTTCCTTGGAGCAGGGTATGTGGAACAATCGTAGGGTATGTGGAACAATCCATCTTCCGCAACTACACTGGCCCCACTCCCCATCTTTTCCTTCGCTACATTGATGACTGTATCGGCGCTACCTCGTGCTCCCACGAGGAGGTTGAACAGTTCATCCACTACACTAACACCTTCCACCCCAACCTCAAATTCACCTGGACAGTCTCGGACTCCTCCCTCCCCTTCCTAGACCTTTCTGTTTCTATCTCAGGCGACCGAATCAACACGGACATCTACTACAAACCAACCGACTCCCACAGCTACCTGGACTACACCTCCTCCCATCCTGCCCCCTGTAAAAACGCCATCCCATTCTCCCAATTCCTTCGTCTCCGCCGCATCTGCTCCCAGGAGGACCAGTTCAAAATACGTACAACACAGATGGCCTCCTTCTTCAAGGACTGCAATTTCCCCCCCCGACGTGGTCGACGGTGCCCTCCACCGCATCTCCTCCACTTCCCGCTCCTCCGCCCTTGAGCCCCGCCCCTCCAACCGCCACCAGGACAGAACCCCACTGGTCCTCACCTACCACCCCACCAATCTCCATGTACAGCGCATCATCCGCCGTCACTTCCGCCACCTCCAAACAGACCCCAGCACCAAGGATATATTTCCCTCCCCTCCCCTATCAGCTTTCCGTAGAGACCACTCCCTCCGCGACTCCCTTGTCAGATCCACACCCCCCACCGACCCAACCTCCACTCCCGGCACCTTCCCTTGCAACCGCAGGAGGTGCAACACTTGCGCCCACACCTCCCCCCTCACTTCTCTCCAAGGCCCCAAAGGAAACTTCCATATCCGCCACAGATTCACCTGCACCTCCACCCACATCATCTACTGCATCCGCTGCAGCCGGTGTGGCCTCCTCTATATTGGGGAGACAGGCCGCCTACTTGCGGAGCGATTCAGAGAGCACCTCTGGGCCACCCGGACGAACCAACCCAACCAACCTGTAGCACAGCATTTCAACTCCCCCTCCCACTCCACCGAGGATATGCAGGTCATTGGACTCATCCACCGCCAAACCACAACAACCCGACGGTCGGAGGAGGAGCGTCTTATCTTCCGACTGGGAACCCTCCAACCGCAGGGGATGAACTTGGACTTCACCAGTTTCTTCATTCCCCCCTCCCCCCACCTTGTCTCAGCCGGATCCCTCCAGCCCGGCACCGCCTTCCTGACCTGCAGTCGTCTTCTTGACCTCTCCGCCTCCATCCTACTCCGACCTATCACCCTCACCTTGACCTCTTTCCACCTATCACATTTCCAACGCCCCTCCTCCAAGTCCCTCCTCCCTACCTTTTATCTTCTCCTGCTGAACACTCTCTGCTCATTCCTGAAGAAGGGCCTGTGCCCGAAACGTCGAATCTCCTGTTCCCTGGATGCTGCCTGACCTGCTGTGCTGTTCCAGCAATAAAGTTTCAACTTTGATCTCCAGCATCTGCAGACCTCACTTTTTCCTTGGAGCAGAGAAGGCTAAGAGGAAACATACTAGAAGTGTTTTAAATCATGAAGGATTAGCTGTAGTAAAAATAACCTGTTCAGTGGCTGAAGGGTCAGTAACCAGAGGGGAGAGATTTCAGATGATTGTCCCTCATTTTTTGCCAATGTAAGGAAAAGCATTTTTACATGACAAATGGTTGTGGCTGATAGGGTTGTAGTAATAGATTTAGTAGCTTTCAAAATGGAAAAGAATACTTACTGCGAGAGGGGGAAAGTGGGACTACTGGATTGTTCTTTGAAAGAACCATTATAAAGTCAATTCTTACTGTGCTGCACTGTTATGATTTATATTCCATGGAGGGTGCATAATATATTTCAAACATGTAGCAGGACATTGAAATTTAAATTGGACTATGGTCTACATGAGAAACCCTAGCTGCCAGGGACGGCCAGAAGAGGTTGTAAACAATGTTCAAAGATTGCGACAGGCTTGAAGTTCTCAGAAGTCCAATTGTATCATAAAATAGAAAGCTCCAGTCAGTTGGAGCGTAAACAGGAAGCTGCTTGTTCCTTTGAATTTGCTCAACTAATATAGTTACTATGCCCTGTCAGTTTTTCTGTTTGTTGCTGTGCGTGGGGATTTCCTTCACTGCAGTGGTAGCTGCTGTTGGGTTACTGGCACTGAAGCACTCACAATCCCCCAGTGTTTCCTATTCGCAGATCCAGATAGGTTCAATGCATGGGCTGCGAACCACAGGAAAGCAAAACAAAATAACTTTGTATAGATGCTACAGAAATGCAATCTTAAGACATCCCAAAGCGCTTCACAGAAAACAAGGCAAGTTTGAAGGATGGTCACTGCTGTGTTTTGCAAAATACAGCAACCAATTTCTGCACAGCAATATCAGACAAAGAGCACAGCATAATTTTGTTTTAATGATATTGATTGAGCAGTAATACTGGCCAGGACATTCTGGAGATTTGCCTGTTGTCACCCTGTGATCTTTAGCATCCATCGGAGCAGGTAGACAGTACCTGGGTTTCAAGTCAAAACTGAAAAAGGGCACCTAAAGCAGAGCAGCAATCTTTGAATCCTTATGGTCTTGGAAGTGTTGACCTGGATCTTTCATTGGAGTTTCTGAAGTGGGTCCTGACTCCATGGCCTTCTGACGCTGAAGTGAGAATGTGTTTCTCTGGGAAACAGCTCACATCAGACTAAAGTTCTCCTCTCCTTTGAATTTTAACATATTCCACATAATATTTAACCAGAAACAGCTTCAGACCAGCATTCCTAGCTTTCTAATATTATCTGACAGTTTCCGGAAATCTGAAGAGCAATCTGAAGAAATCCTGGGGAAAAGACCCAGAGGTGCTAAATATTTGAGTATTATCATTTTCTTCGAGTACATTCAGTTATTGTGTAACTTTACCTCAGACACGACAAATTACTTTCGACTCTAAATCTGCAACCTTACTAACTGCAGTCAATGCCTGCAATTTGCTTCTCCCAAAACATGTCAAATGTCACTTTCCTGCTGCTCCCCTAACCATCAGATGTTCCTCTGTTTCAAGCAATTATTGAAAACCTTTTGGAAAAAAAATTTATGGTCTCACCATATTTTGTGACTGAATATTCCACATTCTATCCACCCTCTGTGTTATTTTTTCCACATAATGTGCCATGAAGCAGCCTCAGGCAAAACTGGTGTTAATTGGAATTGGGGGCAAACTCTCCGCTAGTTGGAGTCAAACCTGGCACATGCAAAGATGGTTGTGGTTATTAGAGGTCAGACATCTCAGCTGCAGAATATCTTTGTAAGAGTTCCTCAGGGTAGTGTCCTCGGTTCAATTATCCTCATCTTTGTGTCCAAATGCAATAAGACCTGGACAATATCCAGGCTTGGGTTGAAAAGTGGCAAGTTACATCTGTGTCACATAAATACCAGGCAATGATCATTCCTATTAACAGTCAATATAACTACTGTTTCTTGATATTCAATGATGGTATCATCACTGAATCCCTCACTATTAACATCCTGGTGTTCACCTTTGATCAGAACCACCATTGAACTTGACTTGCCATATCAATAGTGTCCACAAGAGCAAGTCAAAGACTAGGAATACTGCAGCGAGTGACTCACCTGACTCCCTAAAGCCTGTCCACCATCTAAAAGGCACAAATCAGGGTGTGAGAGAATACTCTCTAATTGCCTGGATGAGTACAGTTCCAACAGCACTCGAGAAGCTTGGCACCATCCAGGACAAAACAGCCGACTTGATTGGCACACATCCACAAACATTCAATCACTCTACTATGAACACTCAGTTGCAGCAGTGTATACTATTGACACTCAGTAGCAGCAGTGTATACTTTGGGGACACTCAGTAGCAGCAGTGTATACTTTGGGGACACTCAGTAGCAGCAGTGTATACTATGGGGACACTCAGTAGCAGCAGTGTATACTATGGGGACACTCAGTAGCAGCAGTGTATACTATCGACAAGATGCGCTGCAGAAATTTGCCAAAGGTCACGATCAGCACTTTCCAAATGAATAATCACATCTACCTAGAAGTACAAGGGCAGCAAATACAGGGGAACACCACCACCCGCAACTTCCCCTCCAAACCTCTCACTATCCTGACTTGGTTAAAAATCACACAACACCAGGTTATAGTCCAACAGATTTATTTGGAAGTATAAGCTTTTGGAGCACTGTTGCTTTGTCAGGTAGCTAGTGGGGCAAGATCATAGAACACAGAATTTATAGTAAATGATCATAGTGTCACACAACTGATGTGATATAATGAACAAACCTAGCTTGTTGTTAAGTTTTTCATCTTTTAGAATGGGTTGCAGGTTTTGATTCATTAATATGTAAATCCCAGTGGTCAGGGACATTTGGTCTTGGATCTTCGGCTGAGCAAGCTGATGTGAAGGTGTGTGCAAAGTCACACTATTCAAACAGGGAAATTCAGGTTGACGTTTCATTTTTACGTCATTGTTTAAACAGCAGATGAATGATTGCTCATGATTTATGTCACCAGCAACAGAAAGCCCACAAAATAATTTATTGTTAAGAATAAAGCCTATAGCTAAGCCATAGCCCAAAGGATAAAAGAGGCTAGATCTCAGTATCATGAAAGATATGTTTCTTATGAAAAGCAACAATTAGTCATCCTGAATGACTGACTGGAATTTTTTAAATTCCTACAATTCAGAAGATGTTCTTACAGGAGTCTAATTCCCCTTTTTAATTACTTTTGTTAGAAAAAAGTGGTCAAGTGCTCAAGAGATGATGTTGGCAAAAACCTTGTCAAATCAATATCCTGCTCCCAATTAACTGTCAACAGGGTCAAATTTGAAAGTAGTTTTAATAGCATAATGATCTATGTTCTCCAAGTCAATTCTATTACAAAATTATATTTATCCATTTTGAAATGTAGCTTGGTGTAACCTGTGATAACGTGTAGTTTCCTGGCCGCATTAGCAATGTGTAAAATGTCAGAGGAATGCACCAAAGCTCCGTTTTGCTTTACAACGACAAATCTGAGTAGCAGCCTCCTTTTCTCTGGATCAGGAAGCATGGGTTCAAACCTTACCTATACCCAGAGATGCATCATAAAATGGCTGGACAGGCTGATTAAAAAATAATTTTATAATCTCAATTGATTGTGTGTCTAATTCCTTCCCCGACCACTCTCCAATGGCTTTGGATTTTTATTTCAATTCATCCATACCATATCCTGAAAATAACTTTATCCAACTTCTTCACCATAGTAGAAATATCTGCAGGCACTTCAGAATGCAATTGTACAAGTTTGTGAAACTGACAACACACTCCTTGTCACTGAGTTCCAGAGGGAAATGTTAGGACTTGTTGGTTAAAGAGATAGGTGTTAAAGGACATCTCAGAAAGGAAAGGAGAGGAGGAAGGATTGAGAGAAGGAATTTCAGAGCTATGGCCCTTGTAGCTAAAGGCATGGACAATTATAATTGGAAGTCAGAGCTGGAGTATCACAGAGATCCTTGGTCGCTGGAGAAAACTTCAAAAGAAGAAAGTAGCAAGAGAATTGAGAAAATTGAAAATAAGGATGGGAACTATATATATGCCAGTTGGGAGTCATGTTGGCAAGTGAGCACTAGATGAAGATGGTTATTTGAACAAGTTTGCAGGCAGCAGAGTTTGTTCGATTTATGGAGGGTGGACAATAGGGAAACCAGCAAGGTTTGTTGGAGCATGGGAGGTTGAGATGCAACCTGATAGAAATTTATAAAATAATGAGAGGTATAGATAGGGTTAATGGTAGTTGTCTTTTCTCTAGGATTGAGGGATTTCAAATTAAGGAGCACATTTTTAAGGTGTGAGGAGAGAGATTTAAAAAAGATATGAGAGGCAAATCTTTTACACTGAGCGTGGTTCACATGTGGAATGAGCTTCCTGAGGAAATGGTGGATGTGGCTACAATTATAATGTTTTTTAAAACTTCTGGATAGATACATGGACAGGAAAGTTTGGAGGGATTATGGACCAGGAGCAGGCAAATGGGATTAGTTTAGTTTGGGATTATGTTTGGTATGGACAGGTTGGAGGGAAGGGTGTGTTTCTGTGGTGTATGACTCTATGCCAGCCAGCTGGGAGTGTCTGACTTTTGGCTTCCAGCTACACTTGACAATTTTTTTTCTGGCTTCAGCAATATGGCTGGCAGCATTCATCCACTATCTATGTAAGCATATCTCATCCAGTAGGTACCTTTTTTATTCACTCATGGAATGTGGGCATCGCTGGCCAGGCCAGGATTTACTGCCCATCTGTATTTGCCCTTACCAAGGTGGTAGTGAGCTCCTTCTTGAACTGCTGCAGTGCTATAAGTAGACCCACAATGCTCTGAGGGAGGGAATTCCAGCAACACTGAATGAATGGCAATATATTTCCAAGTCAGGATGGTGACTGGCTTGAAGGGAATTTGCAGGTGTCCCCAGGTAACTGCTGCCTTCGTCCTTCGAGATGGAAGTGGTCATGGACTTGGCAGTTGCTGTCAAAGGATATTTCATGAATTTCTGTAGTCCATCTTGTAGACGGTACCGTGGCACTATTGAGCACGGGTGGTGGAGGGAGTGGATGTTTATAAATGTGGTGCCAGTCAAAAGGTCTACTTTATCCTAGATGATGTCAAGCTTCTTGAGTGTTTTTGGAGCTGCACCTATTCAGCTATATGGGCAATATTCCATCACACTCCTAACTTGTAGATTGTGGACAGGCTTTGGGGAGTCAGGAGGTGAGTTATTTGCGGTAGGATCCCTAGCCTCTGACCTGCTCTTATAGCTACTGCATTTATAAACAATGACCAGTTCAGTTTCTGGACAATGGTAACCCCCAGAATTTTGATAGTGGAGTATTCAGTGATAACAATACCATTGAATGTCAAGGGAGGATGATTATATTCTCTCTCTTGCTGCTGATGCACTTCTGTGACATGAATGTTACTTCTCTCTTTTCAGCAGAAGCCTGATATTATCCAGGTCTTGCTGCATTTTGGCATGGACTGTTTTCAATATTTGAGGAGTGATGAATGGTGTTGAATATTGTGCAATCATCGGTGAACATCTCCCGTTCTGACCTTATGATGGTTGGAAGGTCATTGATGAAGCAACTGAAGATAGTTAAGCCTGGGAAACCCATTTTCTACTGAAAATGGATGCAGTGCTATAGATATATAAGCCAAGCAGTCACAACCAGTGAAATTTAATAAGAGCACTATTTATAAAGCAACTCATCTCATCAGCAGAAGCAATAATAAATGTTTGATTTCAGTCTCTTACCTTTGGTTTTTATTTGTTCAACTTCACCTGAAAATCTTTGATCAGTGAAACCTTTTATTTTGCCAAGACCCACATGGCTGTCACTGGAGTGTGAAAGTTACAATGCTTGTGTACAGTCCCAGCATTGAAGTAAAAATTCAATTTGGGCAGAAATACATTGTCAGTAGTATCGCATTATCTGCTTAATATACTCTCCACCTATTGCAATGAAGGGCAACATATCATTTGCCTTCCAAACCACTTGTTGCATCCACAAGCTTGTTTTGATATACAAAGACAGAATGTCCCCTTGTCCACCATTATTTCTCATCTATCACCATGTAAATAATACTCGGCTATTTTGTCTTTCCCACCAAAACTGATGACAGTTTCACACTTATACATGTTTTACTCCATATTCCATGTACTTGCCCACACACTCAACCTGTCCAATTATTTTGAAGCCCCTTTACATCCTCCTTACCACTCACAAGCCCATCTCTTTTTGTGCGTCAACAAACTTTAAGAATATTATCTATGATTTCCTCATCCAAATCATTGATATATACTGTGAGTAGCTAGAATCTAAGCTTTGATCCATGTGTTACCTCTCCAGTCACTGCCTTCCGCTCTGAAAATGACTCATTTATTCTTGTTCATTGTTTCTTGTCTACTAACTAATTCAAATCCATACCAATATGTTACTCCAATCCCATGTGCTTTGATTTTGACCACTAACCCTAAGGTGGAACCTTTTCTAAAGTCTTCTCAAAATTCAAATACAACACTTATTCTCCTTTACCTATTCTCGTAGTTACATATTCAAAAAATTCCAGAAGTTTTATCAAGCATGATTTCCCAATCATAAATCCATAAAGAATTTGTATAACCCAATTTTTGTTTCTAAGTGCAGCGTTATCACATCCTTTAGTTTTATGGCTAATGTGGTTTGCCCAGTCTGTGTCGATTAAAAATAATACATGACTACTGTTAAATTGAAAACCTTACACCACAAAGTCTAAAAATGATTAAAAATGAAACTGAACTCTGGATTCTGCCAATGGTACTCTATTCTGAGTTCCCAATTAATGAGTCACTTATTAAAGGGAAAAGGTTTACGCAAAGTCAGATTGTCTATTACACAATCACACCAGGATGAATCAGCTCTTTTCCTGTGTCTATTCCATTACTAAGTGTCTAATTGTCTTTGTGATTAGTTAATTGCTTGTCCTTTGATCAAGAGAGAATCCCTGAAATGTTGATTCCGCTGTCTGGCATATTTAGAGCTGCCAAGTTTGTCTGAACAGACTGAGTTTTCATTACCTGGTCTCCTCCCCCACGTTCCTAGTGAAGGGCTTATGCCTGAAATGTTGACTTTCTGGCTCCTCAGATGCTGTCTGCCCTGCTGTGCTTTTCCAGCACCACATTTTTTGACTCCTCCCTCAAACTCACTGACCCACATCCCCCACCATTCACTGACTGACCTGGCCACCTCAATGGCATCTCATCTTCATCTGACTAATCCGAAAGCAAGCACTGCAATATTTTTCCAGATCATTACTTCTAATATCTTGTGATATTTACTACCTCTACCAGTATGGGATACAAATAAGAGATGTTTGAAGGAGTTTGGTGCCACAAATCCTCCTTTGTTTTTGCCTTGTCGAATGATGACTGGTAGATGATACAACATTAGGGGGGAGGAGAACATACCCTACACCATCCTCATCCTGATGACCATCTTTGCAAGTCACTACATCAAGATGTATGTAGATGCTCGGTATGCAAACGCCAAGTATCACTACATACTGAGGTTCTACCTCTCTCTGGTGTTGCAAAGGGTGTGATGGTCTCGTTGTTGTGGAGTGCTTCAAGTAGTAGAACCATTCTGTATCACCTGTCCTTCATGGAGAAATTTGCAAACAAACATATCTTTGACCACCACTCCATCAGGAAGTGGTCAGCACATAGTGTTCTCAAGACTCTGAGGGAAAGGAGACAGTGGATCCAATCGAGTTCTTCTCTGAGAAAGTCATTGACAGAAAGCCTCATCACCAGAACTTTCTAACAAGCACCAAAATATCACTCGGCTGGTGGTGAGAAGAGCACTATCTGTGAGATCTATCACGTACACCCGGACTCTCTGCACCATGGCGCTCTGCCCTTGAAGTGATTGCGGGGGGAAGGGAGTGGAGATGTGGGTTGTTGAGACAGTCACACATCTCCTACTGGAATGTACCTTTGCAAAAGAAGTCTGGAGAAAGTTGTAGGGCTTCTTGTTGAGCTTCATCCTGAGCAGCTCTGTGACGTGGGGCTCTGTACTCAATGGGCTATTCCCCGGGATGCACACCGAGACAGACGTCAGCTGCGCCTGGAGAACCGTCCACTTGGTGAGAGAAACTCTTTGGTCTGTCCAAAACCTGTTGGTCTCCCAGAGTAAGGAGTTGACCTTGACTAAGTGTTGCAGACTGGCACATTCCAAGGTCCAGGACTACTTGCTGAGGGATGCAGTAAAGCTTGGGGCAGCTGCTGCCAAGGCACAGTGGGGAAAGACCACTGTCTAAGGTCTTTCTACCAAAGTTAAGATTAGATTAGATTCCCTACAGTGTGGAAACAGGCCCTTCAGCCCAACCAGTCCACACTGACCCTCCGAAGATTAACCCACCCAGACCCATTTCCCTCTGACTAATGCACCTAACACTATGGGCAATTTAGCATGGCCAATTCACCTGACCTGCACATCTTTGTGACCTTGGGAGGAAACCAGAGCACCCGGCAGAAACCCACGCAGACACTGGGAGAATGTGCAAACTCCACACAGACAGTTGCTCGAGGTTGGAATCAAACCTGGGACCCTGGTGCTAACCGCTGAGCCATCATGCCACCCTCTGGAGTCAGTTCTGTTATCAGACACTTCGAACCTCACATGCATGTAAATATAGTCTTGCACAAGTAAGGGATGCCTTTGCTATGTTTACTGGCTGGATTCAAACTCCAACCTTTGTTTCTTCATATGCTACTGTACAGAACCAAACTACATTAGTGACTATGGATGTATAATAAAGTTACTTTTAGAAATAAAGTATATTTTTTGCAGCTAAAAGAAAATACATCACAGAGTATCTCCAGAAGAGGTGCTGTTCTGAAATAACAAGCAAGTTTATTGCATGACAACTCATTTGGTTAGTCATAATTACATTAAAGAGCTGATACAGATACATCTGTTCCCTCTTAAAGCTGGAGCAGAACTCCCTGCCTCCACATACAGACTGTATGCAACATCAATAGAATGGATGGAGTCAGTGGAACACCAACATTAACCCTTCAGAACCACTGAGAAGAATGTGTCTATTTCTGCCTTAGGCAGAGAGTTCCAGAGACTCATGGCCTTCAGGCCAATAAATTATACTTCAGCAAAACAGTAGAAAATAGTGTTTGTGTTTTGACAAAAAAATGGCTGTTTCCCTTTGTAGAAGAGTCTAGGACTCAAGGGTGTACTTCAGAATAAGGGGTCACCCATTTTAAAACAGAGAGGAGGGGGAATTTCTTCTCTGAGGGCTGTTGAAGGTGGGTCATTAAGGCTATTCATGGCTGAGATTTTTAATTAGTCAGTGAGTCAAGGGTTACAGGGTAAAAGCAGGAAAATAAAGTTGAGCCATGTTCTCCTAGAATAGCAGAGCACCTGAGGGGCTGAATGGCCTACTTCAACTCCAACATCTTATGATCCTATTACTTTCGAGAATGAACATTGAATGATTCTTGCCTGTCTGTTGAAATATTTATTTTGATGAATCAACCAAAGTTTTCAATATTTTTAATGCAATTATGAGTCTTTCCCCTGTTTGCTTTCAGTGGTAAGCTGGACTCTTTTATCTTCCTTCCTTTGAGTGTCCAAGATAATTCTGGAAAATTGCTAGCCCAGAGTGTAGAACTGAATAAAGCAGAAAAATCCCATTTTCTGCAACAAGAATTAGGTATAATTTTGTGGAAGATGGAGGAAAAGTAGCTTCAGAAGTCCTAGGATTAGGATTGGAGATATTGACCAAAGCTGCATAATTTCTGTTCGCCTAAAGACTATATCAAATACAGTTGCTGGACACCTTTACTTTAGCCTTTAGTAATATGGAGGACAGTGTTTCGGCATGGAATGTCTACATACCTGCCAGCCACCATATTAGGTGGCCATTTTAAGCCTGTCAAATGGTTGCAGGTTCCAAGTTCTGAGATCCTGATTCTCTTGAGAAGGAGACAGAATGTTGAGTGCAGAAAAATAGAGTGAAAGAAATGATGAACAAAAGAAGGGTTTAGGATAAATCAAAGCACAAATATTTATTTTCTATTGTTTTGCTGAAGTGTAATATATACTGTTGAGGATTGTGAATCTTTAAGACTCTCTTCCTGAAAACACAGTGAAAGAAGAGTTTTGGAATATTTTAAGTCAGAGGTAGACGGATTCTTGTTAAGCAAGGGGCTGTAAAGGTATCAGGATCGATCAGGGCAGGTGAGAATGTGGATTTGAGGTTACAACCAGATCAGCCATGATCTTATCGAATGGTGAAGGGGGATCAAAGGGCTGAATGGCCTGATTTGTAAGCTCGAATGTTAACTATTACTTGCTGACATCTTGGGCCTGAGTCTGAATTGATCTATGTGCTTGGGTTTTGAATCGGTTAAGATCTCACTTATTGATTAAAACAAATTATAAAATGGCACAGCATAGAAAGAGGCCATTCAGCCCATCATTCTGGCACCTGCTCTTTTATACAACTATTCAATCACCCCTACAGCACCTGCTAGCCTTTTATTTCTTCCTCTCTTTTAACGTACTAATGTGGTCCCCTTCCAAAAGTTATTTCTAAATCTGCTTCCAATGGCGTTTAAGGCAATGCATTCCAGATCATAACTAGAAAATTTCTCTTCGGCCGCCTCAGACATTGGGACCACAGAATCAGCCACAATTCTATCAAAGTCACCCCTAGATATGTTCCATTTATTGTAAATTTGTGCTGCTTTACTCCTGATCCTTCAGCCAATTGTAGCAGTTTGTCCTAATTTACCTTCTCAAAATTCCTCATGATGTTGGTTACCTTTATTAAATCTTCCTTTAACTTTACTTCCATGGATGACAATTTCAGCTTCTCTAGTCTCTGCGTATACCAGAATCTCCAGATTCCTGGTGCTATTCTGCTACATCTCCCTTACATCCTCTTCCTAAAGTGTGCTGCCCATGATTGAACAGACTGCTCATGCAAAGGCCTATCCAGTGATCTACAAAGGTTTAGCATAACTTATTTGCTTTCACCTCTATACTTCTATATAAAGGCTGGCTCAATGACTCCAGAGCAGGTAAATGACCACAGTGAGAGCCTGGATAGCTACCTCAGCCCAGCAAGGGTCCAGCAGTTCGTGCTCACCATGGGGATGCAGACAGCTTCCCCAGAGACAGGACAGTCAAATGGACAACGGTAACCCCATATACTGGGATTAAAAA
The DNA here is from genome assembly GCF_037043375.1 of Chiloscyllium plagiosum. Lineage (NCBI taxonomy): Eukaryota > Metazoa > Chordata > Chondrichthyes > Orectolobiformes > Hemiscylliidae > Chiloscyllium > Chiloscyllium plagiosum. The sequence goes on from NW_028270168.1 coordinate 19,497,844, forward strand.
AGGTTCATTTGCTATCGTATAACAGGGCACCCACTCAGTAGGTGGGTTCTGCTGAAGCCACAACTAAATAATAAGAGACTGGATGGTTAATAAAGGGAACTGTAACTAGGATAACTGTAAATTCGAGTAATTCAATCTGTTCTTTGTAATGTTAAGACATGCAATGTATATATCTATGAACGACATGACAAATTGTACAAGTACCAAAGATTTATTTCTATGAATAAAGTATATTTTGAAATAAAAAAAATACTTCTATATAAAGGCTAAAGTAGCCTTTCTTCAGCGACCAAATTGTATCCCTAATCAACGGGAAAAATAGCTCCTGGCAGCTTCCCACTTAGCACAAAAGCAATTACTCGCTGTTATCGCTTTGCTATTCTCTCAGTCTGGAAACATTTCTGTAATTACAATTGTTCCTTGAATGTGCCTGTTTCTGAAAGCTGACACACACCCAAGCAGCTGCCTGCCTCTCAGCTTCAGATAGATGGCGCTGTCTTTGCTGGTCTATTGGAAAAAGAGGTTTCAGCACCTGATTAGCATTTGTTCGGTCTGCTGGGAGTGTTATTCTCTGCTAAACATCATTCACTTCAGAGTCCTCCCAGGCCCCTGTATCTTCGGGACAGCACTGTCAGCCCTGGTTCTATCGGTCACCCTGCGAAGCCCATATTTATCCAGATTGTCTTTCATGGCTGGAGGGCAGTGGAAGAGAAGGGCAACTGACTGGGCTCCTCCTCCTAGGTTTTCTCACAACAGACTAAGCACAGGGCTGGCAAATTTATCCAGGATGAGATAGAAGTAGATCCTGGTGGCCTGCTGGATCTGGAGAGAGGTGCAAAGTAGGTGGCTCAGATGCTGAAAAGCCTAAATGCCATGAACACATTGGACTTAACCAAACCTACATCAATGAACATGGCTTGTATTCCCTGGAGCTGAGCAGGTCGAGGGTGGGGCATTATCATAAAATTAGAATTCAGCCATTCAGATGTGACGTCAGGAAGCATTTCAAACCACTGAAAGGTTATGGTGCAAAAGCAGACTATTCAGCCCATCTGTATCTGTGTTGGCTGAATAAACCAGCCGATCATTCTCATTCCACTTTCCAGGAGTTGATTCTGATCTTGCAGGTTACAACACTTCAGGTGCAGATTCAGGCTCCTTTTAAATGACTTGAGGGTTTTCAGCCACAACCACTAAAGTGGGCAGCGCATCCCAGACACCTACCATCCCCCAGGCACCTACCATCCCCGAGAAGAACAGGATTTTCCTCCTGTCTCCTCTAATCCTTCCATCAATTGGCTAAATTTGAACCTCCTGGTAATAGATCTGTTAGGGGGAATAGATCTTCCCTGTCAACTTGATCCAAGCCCCAATTATTTTGTCCTCCTCAATTAACTCACTTCTTGGCCCCCTCTGTTCTAAGGTAAACAACACTAGAGTCATGGAGATATACAGCATGTAAACCCTTTGGTCCAACTTGTCCATGCTGACTAGATATCCTTAATTAATCTAGTCCCATTTGCCAGCACTTGGCCTGTATCCCTCTAAACCCTGCCTAATCATATATCCATCCAGATGCCTTTTAAATGTTGTAATTGTATCAGCCTCCACCACTTCCTCTGGCAACTCATTCCATACACCTAGATTGAATTTTCTTTGCCACTTTTCTGCCCAATTAAACAAATCATTGATATCTTCCTGCAGTTGACAGCTACTCTCTTCACTAACAGCTACCCAGCCAGTTTTATGTAGTTTGCAAGTTTCCCAACCATGCCCATCACAACTGCTTCAACAGAAGGATCGTGGAAGACTGGAAATGCAAGCAAGTGCCGCCTCTGTTCACACCACCCAATGAAAGAGCAGCGCTCCAAAAGCTTCTGACACTGTTTAAGTCTACATTTAGCTCCTATCACAAAGCCTGAGAAGGTGTTAATGCAGAGTGAGAGTTGGCTCAAATAAAAGCTCGCATTTGTAAAGTAACTGTCATGATCTTAGTATATTCCAAAGTGCTTTCAAGCCAATGAAATACTTTTGAAGATATAATCATAGGGAAAGATTGATGCTTTGGTGTTGAATTGAATTGAATTGTATTGAATTTATTGTCACGTGTACCAAGGCACAGTGAAAAGCTTTGTCTTACCAGCAATACAGGCAGATCACAGAGTTAAGTAGCATAGATCAGTAAATAATCAGTAAACAGCAGCAAAAACAAAAACACAGGTACAGGCAAATGTTAAGAGTTTGTGAGTCCATTCAGCTCCCTCAGTTCTGCACCAGTAAAGTCAATTAGATTTTTCTCTGCTCAAATGAGTCTCTGAGATGAAAGTGCTAGCCAATGAACACCTCCAACATTTAACATGCTTGCTTATGTTTTTCCTTTCAGCTGCTGAATAACCTATGGTTTCCTTTTTGTGTTCTTTTGATAGTCTGACTGTAAGACTGTAGGGTGAGTACATTAAGGGTCTTAGAGAATTGGGTAAGCATGATATTTCTAACCAGTGCCTTTTCCTTCCGACTTGTAGGTGATTGGAGTAATTAGCAGGGAATACATCCCCCAAGGGACACGTTTCGGGCCATTGGTTGGGGATATCTACACCAAAGACAATGTCCCAAAGAACATAAGCCGAAAATATTTCTGGAGGGTAAGTTAGTTAAGGCCCATGACTGAAACTGAAGGCCCAACTTACTTTTGTTCCCACAACAGGAATGTGATGATGGTTGGATAATCAGCCTGGTTTTGTTGTTTAAATATGAGGCAGCATCCAGGCAGAGCTCTCTGCCTCTTCATAACAGTTCTGTGAAATCTGTTCCTTCACTTGAGGAAGAGCAGACACCCTCGGTTTAATATCTCATGCCAAATACAGCACATCTGACATTGCAGCACACCTTCCGGACAGGTACTGGGCTGTGAGCTTGGATTAGGTGCTCAAAGCCTTGGAGTTGATTTGAGATCCATGATGTTCTGATTCAGAAGCAATGGACTATGATCTAATAACGCTGTTATAGATGATTCCAAAAAACTGACAGCATATTCTTTAGGCAAATGAGTTACTGGCAGAATATATTATATATTGCCCCTGGATGAGGTACTGTTCATGGTGATCAGTTTTGAGCTCTTAAACAAATACTATTAACTCTGAAAGAATCACGAGGGAAGCATTGAAGATGATTCCTGGGATCAGTCATTTTCAGTTCTGATGAGTTTTTCAGGAAATTGAGATTACTGTCTTTGGCAAGAAGGTAAGATGAGCTGTTTGAGGTTTTTGTGGTTCTGGAGGATTCTGACAAGGCTGATCTGGGCAGATTTTACAGCGTGGCAAAAGTTCAAATCTTGGGGTTACTGCTTAAAAATGAGGAAGTTAGAAATAAGAAAGAAAGTGAGAGGAAATTTTTCATTCAAAGTGAGTTGAGGAATTAATTATCAGGGAAGGACATTCAGTGTAAATATGAATGGATCTGCTGCTGGTGAGAGCATGGATCAGGGGGGATTTGGTAAGAAGAGCAGAGTGGGTCAGACATTGTCATCTCAGAGATGGTGGATTCAAACGTATGCCAAAGGCAAAGCAGACATAGCAGGCTGGGCTGGCATTTTCCAGCTGGACCCTGAATATAATTGTTCAGCACCAAGCTCCAGTGCTCCTTATAAAACAGTCACTGGGTCAGGTAGGTATCAGCCTTACACAATTGTAGGGATTATGTCCTTTTCCTTTTTGCTGGAGGTGCATCAGGCTATCTGAGGTGCATCTGAGACTTCTTCCCAGGCATTGTAGCTCAAGTCAATAGACAAGGAGCCTGACAACTTCCGTCCACTCTTGCTCCATGATAATTGCCCTTGGTTGGTCATGGCTTTATCTGTTTACATTGGGCATCAACTCAGATGAGCAGTAGTACATCAATCTGCAGTCCTTCAATAACTCACTGATATAAGTAATGGCACATGGATATAAAGTATAGAGAAAAGTGGTTGCCAATATTGACAGGAATAAATGATGGACAATCAAATATTGGGCCTCTGGCTACATTTGACACGAGCTCCCTGACAAATTGGGTTTCAATTTTAGTCCTCTGGTGGATCCTGGAAAATCTCTCTAGTGGTGGCCCCCCGCAGTCACCTTAAAGCTTTAATGGGAAAAAAGGACGGATTAACAGGGTGGGATGAGGGAGTGAGAATGGGAGGAGGGTGGGATTAATCTGATGGGGTCTGACTGTGATTAATTAAATTCTTTGAGGTTTCATCACCTGACTTGCTTCTAGCCACTAATAAATCAACATAGTCACCTTGGAGATGCACTGCCTTCCAATGCCAATTGAAAAGCAATTGGCATTGGATGCTTGTCTGTCAGTCAACGTTTTAAATCTGGAAAAGGGAAATGTTCAAAGAAGATGCCCCTATAAATATTTTCGAAGGTTACATGCAGCAATGTCCTAGAGATGGATCTTAAATTCCTGGAGACCCGGAAAATTGGCATTCCTTCTTGATGAGCCTCTTGACCTCCCTCGGAAATCTGTGGATAATGAGTGTGAGGCAACAAGAGAAATGTGATAGACTGAGAATTCTGAGCAACGACAGATTGCAGGCGTCCCTCTCCCCCTTTGTAGAAATATCCCATGGAACTGGATTTCGTGCAGATGTTTACGCAGCTCATCATCTCAGTTTGGAATTGTGATGGATTGCAAGGCAGCGCCCTAATGAGATCAACAAACTGAAAGCAGGCTGGTTGGGGGAGGGGGAAGAGGCACTTTTTCAAGTTTCACTACATTAAGCTTGAGAGGTTGAGAACAATACAATTCGCACCCACTGCACCTTCAGCATCCTGTAGGATAGGAAGATGCACAGACGTACACACACACTCACCGGCTGCCTCTCATGTCTGACTCAGTTTTATTTCGAATTTGTGTCAGTTCCTCTTCAGCAAGACATGCCCTTCTTGCAGACAATTCGGAATGGGCAACGATTACTGATCTTGCCGAGATCCTCGTTTTCTATGGAGACTGGGAAAGTTGCAATTTTTTTTTAGAATAGAGCGTGTTAGGGGGAGATCTACCAAATATATTCAAAATGATAGAGGGTTAGGATAGAGCAGGTGGGGCCAACTGGTTGTGTGGCAAGTGGTTTGGCGAACAGAAGTCACAGCTTTAAAACAATCGGCAATATCGAGGAGACATGAGGAGAGGTGTCTTCATGCATGAAACTTTTAACAAACTAAGGTTGAATTTATACAAGAACTTTCAAAAGTTGGCTGGGCATATGCTGGAAAAGATTAATATTGTTGCTGAGAGTTACTGGGGGAGGCGGCGGTAAGGGACAACGCTGGGCTGTGGCAGTTCATTGGTAAACTCATTTAAAGGGCCAGTAACTGCCAACGTGGCGAATGGCCTCCTCTCTGCTGTAAGATCCGAATTATGAGGTGACCATGATCCAATTCATTCAGACTTCGGTCTCACTGCCCTCTGGTGGATACACTGGGGATTATCGTGAAAGGCACCATTCTTTATCCAGGCGAAAAGTGAGGACTGCAGATGCTGGAGATCAGAGTCGAGAAAAGCACAGCAGGTCAGGCAGCATCCGAGAAGCAGGAGAATCGACGTTTCTGATGAAGGGATTTTGCCCGCAAGGTCGATTCTCCTGCTGCTCGGATGCTGCCTGACCTGCTGTGCTTTTCCAGCGCCACCTTCTCGATCTTTCTTTATCTGTCAATCTAATTTCTCTCCTGTATTTCATTGTTAGAAACGTGTTCCACAAACCTCGGGGGTTTTCTTCCATCTTTGACCGCCCTTACCCCACCCTGTTACCACATCCTTATTTCCTCCTGTGCCCATTTGTCGCTATGTTTTCTCAACGAGATTTCTAGAAATGCATTCTATCATTCTGGTCTTTTCCCGTTGTGTTTTCAGTGTTTTATGCTGCTTTTCAGTAATTGCTCTGTGAACATTACTTATTCCCTCATAACTTGTTGCTCTTGTGTTGCCTTCCATGCCACCTGAATGAGGGATCTGATTGGAAAGGGGATCCCAATATAAAGAGCTGCCCCCCCCCAAACACACAGTAAATGTTTAACCCCCCGCTGTTAGAAATGTCTGGCCCTGGTTAATGTACACCGCTCGCATCCAATTCCTCTCCATCCTAACGGAAGTGTTGTTGCATGTCTCTTGTGCTGCTGAGAGCGTCACTGAGGAAAATCCATACGAGCCCGTTAAGGATTTGTACAATAACGTGACTGACGGTTTTAGTATTGATCCACACAGTTAGGATTCAGGCGCTGAGAAACTTCACCTCTTGTTGTAGTGCTGCAGTTTCCGTTCCTCATTTTATCCCAAATTCTCTCCCTTTCACTTCTTGCCCTTCACTCCCCCCCCCCGCGCCCTTCTGTTGTGCAGTCCCTGTAATCCTATCTGCCAAGTCACACATGGCTGCGTCACTATGGTGAGTCCTGGCAAGCTATTTGACTGCAGGAGGCTTCACATTCATAAGTCCCGATCATATCCTCACCGTGGTGTAAAGCAGGTACGTGAGAGATATAAAAGGTTAGCGGCCAACAGCATCCTGTCATATTCCACAGGAACTGAGTGGAAGCACCGTGACCCCCCCCAGGGAATATTATCACGTGCTTAGCTGCAGTTTTCGGAACGGACTCCGTGCAGCACAGTCCATTTACAAACAAAAAATTCTGGTGACGTCTGTGCCGGGAATAATCTCGAAATTGCCACCTTGTCATTGAGGGAAGCAAGTTATGGTTTTGCTTCGACAATATGAAACTTCAACGCAGTAATAATAACAATCAGTTTGGATTGGTTTTGCTGTGAGTAGGACGGTATAATTGGGATAGGTCCTGTCCTGGCCTCAATGCTGACTCACTGGGTATCACGGGACCGACAGATTCCAATATCTCACAAAGTGTGGCGTTCCCTCGGCTTCTGAGCTTTGCATTTCTCTTGTTGTTCTTTGCAATTGTTGATGTTCCTCATTTTCCAAACAGATACTGTGAGGGGTAATTCCTGCATCTGCCCCTCCTTTGAGAATGTATGTCACACAATCAGGTCCACAAGCTTGCAGAGTGAGGGGAATATTTATTTAAAGGGGAAGGCAACTTGAAAGTGATCTGCAGTCATTGATCATCATTATTGGGAACTGCAGTCATTTAAATCAGTCTGTGTGTACACACTTGGGGGCAGGTGGGACTTGAAACTGGAACTACACTACCACAAGGTCCATTTCCTTTAGATCTGGAGGGGAGACATGTCCTCTGATGTGAAGCATACTTGGTGCCTTACTCCTGAACAGATTTATAGTAAGGCCCTGGGGGTGCAATTTGCAATCATTGGTTAGTTCATAGCATGTCATTTGAGAGATGGGGTTTGTAAGAGGAACTTGTTGGTGACTTTCTGTATTTTGATCCAAAGGATGTCTTCCTGACTCAGGAAGCTTGCTCCTTGTCAGACGCCTCAGGTGGAAGACAGGCACGAGGTGGGTTGAACAGCTCATCCTGCAGTGATTAGTGCAGTATTTCAGATCCAGCCCCCTGTGCTCACTCTTTGAGTCTCTGGGAAGCTTTGCAGGATGCTTTATTAGCCCAATAGTGAGCACGGTACTAGCTGGATCTGACACATGGATCTTTTAATCTTTACACATGTTTTGTAGATAGTGGATGTGCTTTATGTAACATGGAGTCATCCAGGAGGCCATGGCTAAAGACTTTGGTTCGTTGTCTGAGGTATGTTAGGGTGATTCATGTCCCAGTCAGTGTTCCAAAGGGTCTCGTGGGCCATAGTCTGTGGGTGGGCGAAGGAGGGTTATGGATTGGAAATCCGACGTGATTCCTTGCCTAGGTTGCAAATCGGTCACCCACAAGGCTCTATCCCACATGGAAAGTCAGGATGGGATAGCCACCCAGCTCAAACAAGTTTTCAGTACTCAGCGTGAAGGCTCAGGGAACATTAGGACACTGTGTTCCTCCCATTTCAGGGACAGTTTCGTTATTCCATTGATGTGCATACATTCAGATGTTTAGGCTGTGGAAATCCCTCCACATACTTTTTAGGTACGCATTAAAGCTTACATACTTCAGTGCTAAATATCAGTTGATAATTCCTCCCATCATGCCTTTGGATGTTTTACTATGGGAAAGGTGCGATATTATTGCTGGTTGTTGTAATGAAAGTCAGTATCAGTAGAATTGTATTCCATTGCTTTACAAATAAGAAGAGGACCCTTTGGACAAGTAATAATGGATAGAAATCTGTATTGTTGTGAGGTGATCACTTTCAGTACTATATAAGCATTCCAAATAGAGAAAAAAAAACAGTAATGGAGCCCATCACGTTGAAATTAATTTGAACACAAACCAGCTTCTGCCTGGGACAATGAGGTATGTCAGCGATACTGTATCCAGTGACAGTGTGGGACAGTCATTATATCCCAGTGAAAGTCTGCGTCTGTGGAACTGTACCCAGGGGAGGGTCAGTGTCTATGGAACTGTACCCGGGGAGGGTCAGTGTCTGTGGAGCTGTACCCAGGGGAGGGTCAGTGTCTATGGAACTGTACTCAGGGGAGGGTCAGTGTCTGTGGAGCTGTACCCAGGGGAGGGTCAGTGTCTGTGGAGCTGTACCCAGGGGAGGGTCAGCATCTGTGGAATTGTACCTAGGGGAGGGTCAGTGTCTATGGAACTGTACCCAGGGGAGGGTCAGTGTCTGTGGAGCTGTACCCAGGGGAGGGTCAGTGTCTGTGGAGCTGTAGCCAGGGGAGGGTCAGCATCTGTGGAATTGTACCTAGGGGAGGGTCAGTGTCTTTGGAACTGTACCCAGGGGAGGGTCAGTGTCTGTGTAAGTGTACCCAGGGGAGGGTCAGTGTCTGTGGAATTGTACCCAGGGGAGGGTCAGTGTCTGTGGAACAGTACCCAGGGGAGGGTCAGTGTCTGTGGAACAGTACCCAGGGGAGGGTCAGTGTCTGTGGAACTGTACCCAGGGGAGGGTCAGTGTCTGTGGAACAGTACCCAGGGGAGGGTCAGTGTCTGTGGAACTGTACCCAGGGGAGGGTCAGTGTCTGTGGAACAGTACCCGGGGGGGGGGGTCAGTGTCTGTGGAACTGTACCCAGGGGAGGGTCAGTGTCTGTGGAACTGTACCCAGGGGAGGGTCAGTGTCTGTGGAACAGTACCCAGGGGAGGGTCAGTGTCTGTGGAACTGTACCCAGGGGAGGGTCAGTGTCTGCGGAACAGTACCCAGGGGAGGGTCAGTGTCTGCGGGAACTGTGTCCAGGGGAGGGTCAGTGTCTGTGGAACAGTACCCAGGGGAGGGTCAGTGTCTGCGGGAACTGTGTCCAGGTGAGTATGCCACTGTGGGCTTGGGAGAAGGAAAACCTGGAAGAGGAAGAGGCACCAGTTTTGGAGTTCCGACTCGCCGCCGCCTTATTTGAAAATGAAGGGAATAAGCTGGGTGCTACACAAATCTCGGAAACATTCTGAGTACTCGAAGACAGCTATGAGTTTTCCTCCTGGTCTGTGATCCGGAATATCTTCCTGGACAGCTCCCTGTAACTGATAGAATACTTTCGAAAAAAACCCAGCAAAGATCCGTGTGTGGGAGAGTGGGGAGTGAGGGGGGGGGGGGGGGGGGTCCAGTGTGAGTCTCTCCTGCAAGTTTTCCCATTTCCGAGTACAGCTGGCAAAAGGCGCAGGGCTCAGACATATTCTATCGGTATTTGTGCAGTGATTCCTACCTCCACCAAAACCCCCTGGCTTGGTGCCATCCAGCAATTCCAAAACACACACGAATTACAGCAGCATTTCTAATGTGACTGTTGCTTCCGGCTCTGGAAAGCTTGTACTTTCTCTGGCGATGTGAACGAGAACTGGATCTTGTTGTGAAAATGAAATGCCCGGGGCTGGGGAAAGGTTTGTGAAAACTCGCGGTGAGAGAGGGAGCGAGAGCGAAATGGGGGCAGTCACACTCGCACAGGAAGATCCAACCCTCAGAAACATGATGTCACTGAATGAGCTCACTGTTACCATGTGACAGCTGTCATAAATAGCTCAGTTATCATGACTTTGTGTTAGCTTCATTACAGTCTGCAAACTATTACTGACTGGCAACAGGGAGGGCTGCATTTCTTAGATACTGACTGAAGCGAGGAGGCTGTGCTGTGCTGCTGCTGCTGCTGGGTTTTACATGGAGCAGGTTAATTTACCGATCAAACATCAACATTTTATTTTTAGCATGAATCACAATTGCAAGCGATTGGGGGGCGGGGGGTATACAACACAACAAATCAAGTTCTTTTTTTTTTAAATTGTAATTGAGTCTGATTTCTGTCGCTAGGTGTATTCCTCCGGGAGTCTCAGTCATTTTCTGGACGGGTATAATGTGTGTAAAAGTAACTGGATGCGGTACGTGAATCCCGCACAGTCGGCGGAAGAGCAGAACCTGGTCGCCTGTCAGAATGGCACCGATATTTATTTCTACACGGTGAAACCAATCCCTCCCAGCAATGAGCTTCTGGTCTGGTACAGCCGGGAATTCGCTGAGCGATTAAACTACCCTCCGACCCGGGACCTGGTGATGTTAAAACTCAGTGAGTCTTTTCCTTTTATCCTTTGCAGGGATTGGTGGTGGTGGGGGGTGTTTGGAAGAGTTCCTGATTTTTTCCCCCCCCCCGAAGTTGATCGATTGTCTGCGTGCAGTTGAACCCTCCCCACGTTCTGTAACAATGCAAAGTGCCCAGCCGG